>NC_056749.1:111874003-111956738 GCF_019279795.1 Protopterus annectens
TACTGTAACTCTGTTAAAGAAGCTGGCTCGAAGGGAGGAAGGGTCAGCTTTTCCAATACGAAGTTGAGGTCCCAAGCAGGGACTGGTGGTTTCCTTGGGGGTTTTATATTCTTTGCCCCTCTGAGGAACTGCCTTAAGAGAGGATGAGAGAATAAAGGAGGATCTGTGTTGTATTGTGCAGAAATGGCTGAAGCGTGGATCTTTATGGAGGAGAAGGAAAGTCCATTGTTTAACATCTCAGCTAGGTACTGTAAAATTTGAGGTATATTTATTACTCAAGGATTCTGTCCCTTTTCTTGATTCCAGGCACAAAATCGTTTCCATTTGGTGGAGAAGGTCTTTCTAGTAGGTGGTCTTCTGGCCTCCAAGATGACATCCTGCACCTCCTTGGAGAGGAGAAACGGTTGGGAAATCAAGGAATTCTCCATGCAGCTAGATTTAGGGTTTTGAGATGGCTGTGAAGGGTTTTGTAGTTGTGCTGGGACAACAGAAGAGGGACTAGAGGTAGGATCCATGGTGGGGAAATGCGTCAGGCTCTTCAGGAGCGGATACCAGTGTTGTCTTGGCCAGTCGAACAATGAGAATCATTTTCGGCCTCCCTGCTCTGGCTTTTAATAGAACTTTGGGCAGCAGAGGAAGAGGTGGGAAGGCGTAGACAGTCAATGTTGCCCAATTGAATGAAAGTGCATCCACTTTCCAGGCCTGTGGATGATCGGTCCTTTAACAAAATTTTTTCAACTGGCAATTTCTGTGGGTAGCAAAGAGATCTATGTCTGGCTGTCCCCATGCCTGAGTTATCTTTGTGAAAACTTGAGGATGCAACTTCCATTCGTGTGGATCTGTCATATTTCTGCTTAGGTTGTCTGCCAGTGTGTTCCTTCCCTGGCAGGAATTGTGCCTGTAGTTGAACTTGCAATTCCAGTGCTGTGTTCCATAGGGTCATGGCTTGCCTGCACAGGGGGTATGAATGAGTTCCCCCCTGTTTATGTACCACATCACTGTGGTGTTGTCTGTCCTTATCAATAGCTGGCCTGGATGCAGTAGGTCTTTGAAGGTCATAATAGCCTTTTGCACGGCTAGCATTTCCTTTTGGTTTATGTGAAGGTGCTTCTCTTTTCGGGTCCATTTTCCCTGAATACACTGATCTGTCATGTGTGCTCCCCAGGCGAAGTCTGATGCGTCTGTTGTGATGATTTGAGTTGCTTGAGGTACACAGAAAGCAAGACCTGTGTTTCTTTGACAAGCTTGAGCCCACCACATAAATTCCTTTAAAAGGCATGGAATGAGTGGTATAATTGCTTCCAAGCTGTGGCTGTGTTGAGACCATAAGTTTTTTAGGTACCAGTGAAGTTTCCTCATATGCAGCTTTGCACATGGGATTAGTAGGATGCAAGATGCCATGAATCCCAGAGCCTACAGGACTTTCCTTGCAGTTAAGCCTGGTGTAAATTGCCATTATTCTGAAGTATTGAGACAGTTGCCCTTGCTTGACTGGCGTGAGGTAGGCCATCTGGGTGGTTGTATCCAAGCTGGCACCCAGGAAAATTATTTGTTGAGAGGGTATTAGTTTTGATTTCTTTTTGTTGACTGTGTATTCCAGGAAGTTCAACAGTTTTATTACAAACGCCAGGTGCTGCAGTAGTATGTCCTTGCTGTCCGCTTGGATCAGGCAGTCGTCCAGATATGGGTAGATTTCCATCCCAAGCCAAAGGGCAATGCAGAGAATTGGTAATGGGTTGAACCTGCAAGAAATCTGAGGTATCTTCTACAATCTTGTCTGATAGGGACATGCAGGTATGCCTCCTTGAGGTCCAATGTTACCAGCCAAGATTCCTTGCCCAGCATGGGAAGAAGCTGCTGTAATGTGAGCATCTTGAATTTTGGCACCTGTAGATATGTGTTTAGGATGGATAGGTCTAAGATAGGTCTCCAATCTTTGTCTTTCCTTGGTACCAGGAATAGTCTGGAATAAAACCCTTGACCTTGTTCTTTTGCAGGTATCTTTTGAATTGCTTTCATGTCCATGAGAGCTGAAATTTGTTTTTGTGCCTCTGCCCTTTGATTTTGTGGCAGGTTTGGCATGCCGCTCAATTTTGGAAGGGTGTGAAAGTGGAACTTGTAGCCTCTGTCTTTAATGTCCAGAATCCATTTGTCTTTTGTAACAATATGCCAATTTTTTTGAGAATGTCAGTTTTCCGCCCAAAGGTGCTGCCATTAAAGCTTTGCTTGGCAGGTGTAGGAGGAAGTCATTGTGTCTGTTTTCTAAAAGACTGATCTATCTTCTCCACCTCTTGGGGTTGGTGCTTGCCACTGTCTGGCTCTGAAAGATCCTTGAGGTTGCCCTCTACCCGTTGGACGCCTGTATCTGCCCCTTTGAGGTCTGTCCGTGGCTGGAAAGGACCAATTTTTTGAAGGCCAGTTTCTGCTGAAACGTGGAGGCTGTACCTGCAGGAAATCTTTCACTGTTTGCATTGATTTCGCTTTTTCCTCCATTTTCTTTAGCACCTCCTCAGCTTTAACACCAAACAATACATCTTTTTGAAGAGGTGCATCTAATAATTTAGCTTTGACATGATCTGGTAAGGTTTGCTCTTTGAGCCAAGCATGCCTACGTATAACAGACCCCGTAACAGCAACTCTACATGAGGCCTCTAAAGCATCAAAACCACACTGCAAGGTAGGTTTACCCACTTGCTCTGCACCATGCAACAAATCCTGCAACTCTTTTAAATCTGGTTGTGTCATCTTGCTTTTCAGCTGAGATATCAAAAACTGTTGATACTTTAACATATGGAACTGACAGTTTAATGCCCTCATAGTTAAAGTGGCCGAGGTGTACACCTTTTTCCCCCACCTTTCTAAAGCGCCGGAATCTCTCTCTGAAGGTAATGGGTTTTTAGCAGTAGAGGCCTTAATTCCCTTGGGACCCTGTGAAATTGTTTCTGGGTCAGCAGTATGGCTTTTATATAGGAACTGGTGAGAATCAGGAACCCGGTAATACCAGTCTGGTTTAACAGGAGCTGGAGGCAAAGAATCTGGATTAAGGCTGGCTTCTGTGTACACATCATCCAATATATCTAAAACAGGAGGGATAGCCAGAGGCCTATGCTGGGGGAGCAGAAGAAATTCCCTGAGCCTTTTCTTGGAATCTGAGTAATCTTGGCCTTCCCAGTGAAAGTGTTCCCTCAATGTATGCAGGGTTTCTCCAAAAGAGAAGTCCTCAGGGGGGGAGACCGAGGGAATAGACTCCTCTGCATAAGAGTCTTCAAATGGAGAATAGGCATAATCCTGGTCCTCAGATAGTTCTGAGGTAACAGAAGCTTGATCTGAGGAAGGGTAGTCTTCCTCTAATCTGGGCCTTTTGTCAGAGGGGGGTTGAGAACCCCTAAGAGTAATCAAATCCTCAGCCATTTTAAGCATCTGTTTTTTAGGCATGGTGCCTTGAGGGTCTGAGGAACCTGTTTTTTGGTTTTCATGGCTGCTTTAGATTTAGTGAAGGCTTTAATAGAGAAGGAGGAAGGCCTGAAGACCCCTTGTGAAATGGCAGGCCTGTCTAAATTCTGAGTTTCCCCACCAGGAGTGGCGTCGGTATCTGTAGCAGGAATGGGGGCAGAGGAGCCTGCGACCTCAGGTACTGAAGACACCGGTAATGCATTGTCATCGGTACTCAGGGGCTGCGTCGGCGCCTCGCTGAGTACCAGAGAACCGGTAGTCGGCCTTAGCGTGGTTTCAGTAGGTGGTGTGGACCTCGTATGTCGGTCCTTAATTTTGCGTTTTTTGCTCAAAACTGGAGTCTGAGTATCAGACGACATAATATAATTAAATTTTTTGCCAAAAAAGTGAAGGGAGAACTCTGCCCGATGCTTAATAGTGCGCTTGTTGAATCTAGCACAAAAACGGCAGGCCGAGACGTTGTGGTCTGGGCCTAAGCAAGGTATACAGAAAGAGTGGAAATCCTTATGCGGTATTTGCTTACCACATGAAATGCAATTATTAACTTTGTCTGACATCGGTCTGAGGCAAGAAAAGTTTCCCCAGCGGGGTACTTAAAGACTTCGGCTGAAATACTTTCGTAAATCTCAGGAGCTGGCCGACCGGCACTTGCGAACTGCTTCCGCTTCGGGCACCGCCTGGCAAGAAAGACTGAAGAAAACAGCGTCGGCTGCCTCTTATACCCCTGCCACACTGACGTCAGGGAAGAAGCAACGACAACCGACGCCGGACCTAGACTTTGGAATTCAGCCGACCGAGGACCCGCCTGACGGCAGGATAACCCCATCTGTTATGACTGCAGCTGTATGCACGATGAACATCTATTAATAACGGGAGGGAAGACTAGTCGAGAGACTACTAACACTACTAGAAAAGATCTAAGGGAAAAATATCTATCAAAAACTAACTATAAATATAAAAAATCTTAAATACGACCTGGAGCCGGTGGAAACGCAACCTCGTAGCTGAAGCAGCAAACGAGATCTGGGTTTATGACGCCTAGCATTATGGGACATAGCATACCCTCGAGCCAGTAAAAATAGCTCTCGAGCTTTAGTATTAGGCAGAGTCAGTGCAGAGGTTCGGCTCCAAACCCATCCAGCAAGAATGAAGGCGAGATTGACAACTTAACATCTACTATTAATAACGTAATTCAATTTTCTGAATCATGACTGGCTAGAACAATACTACATTATACCCTCACACGTCTGTATTGTGATCATCATTAGGATCACTGCTGTATTGTAAACCCTTATCTACAGGAACAGTACCCAGGGTAGCCTGACATGAGACTCACAGGGAGGCAGGAATGGTCTGTGGAACTGCAGTGGGAAAACCTGCTCTACTGCAGCACTGTACGTGCCTAATCTGTAGCCACTAGACAAAGTGTGAATGGCAGTCCAAGCAGCTACCTCACAAACAGTATAAGCATGGAGGCATTTCAAAAAAACACTGCCGTGGGGGGGATTTGGAGAATTTTGCCATTTCTTACCCTTCCAAAGTGCAGTTAGACAACCATTTACTAAGAGCTACTTTTCATACTGGCTTACCTGAAAAAGCAGATAAAGAGCTGATCAGTGTGTCTGAAAGGACACTTGTGTGCAATGGTCGATGTATAACTAGGAGATCACAGCTGCACTAGTATTTCTTATCCATAAGATTTGCTGATGACAGATGTCCGAGTTTCTGAACAGACCTCCAGGGCATTCCTGAAAGTCAACTTTAAGCACACCACCTCCTAGAAGATTTCAGCCAAACACACAGCATATAAGGAGGGACACTTGAATCATTCTTTAGTCGTTTATGCAAGAAAAAGCATACATAACTGCTCAGTTTCTACAGATGTAAAATAGCACACCACCCTCAGTCTGTAAAGGCCCGCAAAACTGCTCCCCTAAAAAGCTTACCTAGTAGTTAAGAGTGGGCTAAATCAGTACTAATATGATCTCCCTAAAAATAAAAGGGGTACTTGGATATTATTGCAACTACATTTTCAACAGGGCATAATTCATTAGGCTTGGAAGAAAATATGTATGGTAAACTTAAAGGTGTGTGTAAACTATTATTTTTTTACTGTGCCACATTGTGTGTGAGACAGGAAGAGGAATAACGGTCCAATTTGGTAATCCGGGGTGCCGTAGGTTTCCGATGGGATAGGCATGCCTGCTGCCTGACACTCAGAGTCACCGTCAGTAATGTAACTTTGGATGATCTGTACTCATGTAACAGTGAGTACTTGGTTAATTAGAAGTTATGTACCTACCATAACGTTCCATCTGAGTAGGTGTATTCATTTGTCTGCAACCTGTGGGTTATGGATCCGATATCGGATCCGAACCGGCATGGTTTCCAGCTATGGATCCGAGCTCTCAGCTCCTCCCCTCACCCATAATGCCCTGCTCTCCCTACATGACCTCAGATCGAGTTTGCCAAAAATCAACATACCCTAGAAAGGGTAACACATACTATGCAGGAAACTGACAAGGCCAGGGGGATAGGAGGGCGGGATGGTTGCAGACAAATGAATACACCTACTCAGATGGAACGTTATGGTAGGTACATAACTTCTAAATCTGAAGTAGGAGATTCATTTGTCTGCAACCTGTGGGACAGTCCCCAGCTACCTGAATCTTGGGCAGCCGTCATGGAAGGATATTCCGGAGCACCGCGGAGCCAAAGGATGCTCTACCTCTAGATGTAATATCCAACTTGTAGTGGGAAATAAAGGTATGGGATGAAGCCCAAGTGGCTGCTGAACAAATATCATCCAGAGGAAGCCTAGCTTTAAAGGCTGCTGAGGTAGAAACTGACCGGGTTGAATGGGCATGCACTCCCTCAGGTGCGGGCCTCCCAGAAGCTTGATAAGCCAATAAGATGCATTGTGAAATCCAGCGTGATAAGGAGACTTTGGAAATTGGTTTACCCAAATTGAATTTAGCAAAGGAAATAAACAACTGGTCGGATTGCCTATGACCAGCTGTCCTGTTCAGATAAAAACGAAGCTGCCTGTGAACATCCAAGGAATGCAGCTTGTATTCACCCTTGTTTTGATATTTAGGGAAAAAAACAGGGAGGTTAATGGATTGATTAATATTTGCTTCAGAAGCTACCTTAGGAAGAAAGGACGGGTTGGTCCTGAGGAATACACGGTCCGGATGAAAGACCAAGTAAGGAGGCTTGATGGACAAGGCTTGAAGTTCCGAAACTCTCTTGGCCGAAGTAATGGCCACTAAAAAAGCTGTCTTGAGAGATAAAAATTTTAGATCTACCGTGGCTGCAGGTTCGAAGGGGGGAGCGGTCAAGGCCTGAAGAACCAAAGAAAGGTCCCATGGAGGAACCGCTTGCTTTACGGGGGCCTAAGAAGAAAAGTACCTTTCAGGAAGATTTTACACAATTTGGCAGACATTAGTGGACTGGAGTCATGACCAATATGATAGTGAGAAATTGCCGCAAGTTGTACTTTGACCGTGGAACTGCTGGCACCATCATTAAAAAGAGTGGTTAGGAAGTCAAGCACCAGAGGAAGGGGAACTGTGAAGGGGTCTAGACCTTGCCGCTCCGCCCAAATGGAGAACCGTTTCCACTTGCTGCGGTAAACTTTCCTGGTAGATGGTTTATGAGCCGCTACCAGGATCGCCTTCACGGGAGACGAAATACCGGGAGTCCTGATTAGGAGTGGAACTGGAGCAGCTAAGCAGTTAGCTTCAGGTTGTCCAGATTCGGGGTTGGTAGATGGGACGGGTGAGTTATCAGATCCGGAATGGGATCTAGAATCCAGGGTGGATTCACTGAGTGAGACCTTAGGAAAGGGAACCAGATCTGTCGAGGCCAGAATGGGGCAATGAGAATCATTCTGCACCCCAACCGGGAGGCTTTCTGAAGAACTTGGAGCATCAGAGGCAAAGGAGGGTAAGCGTAAAGAAGACCGGGGGGCCAAGCATGCACCAGAGCGTCTCTTGGGGTATCTCCGGTCGGAGGTATTAGAGCGAAAAAACTGTCGCACTTGGTGTTTGAGGGAGATGCAAAAAGATCGCAACAAGGAGTTCCCCACCGTGCGAAGATGCATTTCGCTACTTGAGCATTGAGAGACCACTCGTAAGGGAAGAGAATGGTGCGACTGAGCTTGTCCGCAAGGATGTTGGACCGACCCAGAATATGCGTCGCGATGAGAAAGCGGTTGGTGGAGATTGCCCATTCCCACACTCTCATGGCTTCTCGACAAAGAGGGTAAGACCTGGTTCCCCCCTGTTTGTTGATATACCAGACGACAGACATGTTGTCCGACTGAATTGCAATAGTTCCCAAGGGAAGAAAGGCCTGAAGTGCTCGCAACGCTAAGAGCACTGCTCTCATCTCTAGAACATTGATATGCAGTAAGGTCTCTGAATCGTTCCACGTGCCTTGGACCGTCCGGCCTGCAAACTGCCCCCCCCCACCCGAGGCGAGAGGCGTCCGTGGTCACCGTGGCGAGAGGGGGAGAAACACAAAAGTTGCGGCCTCTGTGGAGATCTTGGGAGTGGAGCCACCACAAGAGGGACCACTTGCAAGCCTTGCTGATCGCAATGGGATGATGCATAGGGAGAGCAAGATAAGACCACTGAACTAGGAGTGTCCATTGAAGGACCCGCATATTGAGCCTGGCGAGAGGTAGAAGAGCTATCGCTGCTGCCATGGACCCTAGAGCCCTCAGGACCAATTCCGCCGGAACTGAGCTGGAGTGGAGGATGGCCCGCACCTGGAGCTGCAGATTCTGAACTCTGTCCGCCGTGAGGAAGGCTCTCAACTGTCTCGTGTCTAACCTGGCCCCTATAAAATCTATGAGCTGCGTAGGGGCTAGATTGGATTTTTCTGCATTTATCGTGATGCCCAGGCGAGGAGCTAGATGGAGAAAGGAGTCTCGCGCCAATAACAGTAGATGCCTTGTTGGGGCGGTAAGGAGCCAGTCGTCCAGGTATGGGAAGACCTGTACCCCCTGAAGCCTCAGGTGGGCCGCTACCACGGCTAATACTTTGGTGAACACCCTGGGGGCTGTGGTGAGACCAAAGGGAAGGACCCTGAATTGGTAGTGACTGGCTCCCAGCCGGAAGCGAAGAAACCTCCTGGAGCGTCTGTCCATTAGAATGTGGTAGTACGCATCCTTGAGGTCTATAGAGCACATCCAATGATTTTCTCCCAGAAGGGGGAGAATGGACTGCAAGGTAACCATTTGGAACTTCTCCTTGGGAACTGCAAGGTTCAAGAGTGACAGGTCTAAAATTGGTCTTAGGTCCCCCGTCTTTTTTGGCACTAAAAAGAACCTGGAGTAGAACCCTGATCCGATCTGGTCTGGGGGGACGGGCTGGATGGCTCTTTTCTTCAGCAGATAGCCTATTTCTGCCAAAGCGGCCTCCCACTGACTGGGTGGAACGTCGGGGAGGGACTTTAGTTTTGGGGTGTGAAGAAACGGAATGAGGTATCCTCTGGATATGATGCGGAGAACCCAGCGGTCTGATGTTATGGACTCCCATGCCGCTAGGTGTTCCGAAAAACGCCCCCCGACTGCCTCCAGAGTGGAGCAGCCGGGCAACCCTTCAGGGCTGCTGCGCGGGCCGTTCAGAGAAAGGTTCTCTGGACCCGAAGTTCCTGTGAGCCCCTCGGCCCCTAGGGCGGCATCTTCCCTGTCCTCCTCTGCCACGGAAGGACTGGTTGTCCGGAGCGGGTTGGGACTGCTGCGACTTCCGGAACCACATCTTCTTTTGGCCCTTTTGGTTCCTAGAATAGGACCTCTGGGGCACCGAGAAGTGGATTCCGACGGCAGACAGCGTCTTCCCGTCCTTCTCGCTCTGGGTCAAAGTATCGCGAACCGTTTTGCCAAAAAGGGCAGAACCATCGAAGGGAGCGTTCGCGAATGACGCCTTGAAGGGCTCCGTGAAATCACAATGGCGGAGCCAGGCCTGTCGTCTAGTAACTAGGCCTGCCCCTGCGGCTCTAGCGGCTCCCTCCGTAGCATGGGACAGTAACCGCATAGAGGTATTAGTCACGGACCTGAGAGGGGCCATACAGGTGGAGTGCAACTGTTTGTCCTCCTCCGACATGGACTCTGGGGGGGATGCAGCGTATTCCTTGATAAGATCGCGCTGCATCCTAATCACATGTGCCAAGTAGTTCAGCGCCCTCACTGAAAAGGTCGCTGAACTAAACATTCGCTTCCCCAAGCGGTCCATCATCCGAGACTCCTTGCTCGGGGGATGGACTGAGGGACTTTCCTGAGCAAGTTCCCTCTTGGTGGCTGCCGCCGTCAACATGGCATCTACCGGAGGCCCCTTGCTCCAGTGGGCATGGTCAGCCGGGGGACTAAGGATGCGGTCTGGCCTTTTTGGGATTGGCTCCACTGTGTCCGATTCCTTCCACGCCCTGGTGGTAATCAGGTCCACCAGGGGGTCGGCAGGGGGGAACACCCAAGAGGTAGACGGGCCCGCTTCGAATGCCTCCAAGAACACGGACTTGTCCGAGGAAGACTTGGGGGCAGACCACCCCCCCCTTATGCGAAGCATTTCCATGATGTCTCCAAAGGAGACATCCTCGGGGGGTGATCTTGGGGAGCCTTCCCCCTCCTCCAAATCCGTGTCTTCTGTGACAGACTCGGGGGAGTCTATGTGCCTCCTTTTGCACGTATGCTTGCGAGGGGCATCCTCAGGGGGGCTGTCCGAGGACCCCTCGCAAGCAGTGTCATGTTCCAAAGGAACAACTTGGGGCAAAGGAGCAGGCTGTCCCAGTGGCCGGATGGTGGAAGCCTGGCCCAGTGCAGATGGAGCGCGGGACGGAGCCGAAGCAAGTGCCGGGGGTCCGGAAACCCTCAACAGGGCCCTCTCCACTACATCAAAAGCCGAGGGGGAGCCAACCTCGACCAAAGGATCCGATAATCAGCTCCCCCTCGGATCCGAAGAGTGGATCAGAGCTGGCGCCGAAGCACTCGGATCCGAGGGGGCAGTGCGCTCCGACACCGACGGCGCCAAAGGAGCACTGATCCCCCCCCGGATCTGAAGCTCGGATCCAGGCTCCGAGAGGTCGGATCCAAAGCACTCGAGGGCAGGGTCGGATCCAAAGTACCCAGTACTATCTGCGCCGACCCACCCCCGGCTCCGAAGCTGCTCGGCTCCAACCGCTCCGAACCCAGGTAGCGGGTCAGGGAAGGAGCTATAGGTTTAAAGAAAGGGGTAGAGCTCTCCCCCAGAGGGGGGGGGGGGGAGGCAGGAGCACTCCCATCTGCATCTGGGCCTGGATGAACCTTCTCATCATCCGGTCCAGATCAGCGTCAGATAAACTGTACGTAGATCTCGACGAGGCTACCGAGGTAGGCCTTGAGTGCCTCCTCGATAGCCTCGACGGAGATCGGGTCTCTTCCTCCTCAGGTCCTGGTGAGAAGCACACTGGAGACCGGAGCCGAGGAGGGGGAGAACCAGCAGACAAGGAGGCCGGAGGAGAAGCCCGCTTGGCAGGCGGGGCCGAAACAGAGGTCTCGGCCCGCCGCTTATGGTGCTTCTCCCTCCGGTCCTTTTTTCTTGCTTCCCTCTCCTCCAAACCACTAGAGGGAGGTTGAGTCCCAGGTGGAGGAGGGGGAGCAGGAGAGGAGGGAACCGTAGACACGGTACCCCCTGAAGGAGCGGTAGCCGAAGCCGAGTCCGGGGGCAAAAGTCCCGCCAGGATCAGCTTCGACCTCCGCTCCTTCAATGCCCTGGGGTTGAACCCATGCACAAATGGAACATCCAGAGGTGAGGTGTTCAACCCCAAGGCATCGAACGCACTGAGTGTGGCCATCAGCAGGAGAAAGCTTATGGCCACACTCGGAGCACTTCGAAAAGAAAGCCTTAGGGGGTTCAGACATCCTAAGGATACTACTACTACTTTTACTACTATTTTTTTTTTTTTTGAAATTAAACAATAAAGGCCAACTAGCCAAGCAAACAAGGCCCAAACATACCTCCCCTCGCTGGTGCGTAGAGTGTAACTAAAAGTTATAAAAGTTATTAAAACTCAAAACTTTAAGCCATAAGGATAGGGAACCTACAACTTTCACACAAAAACTAACTAAAAATTTTAAATATTAAGACTTTAAAGGGAAATAACCACTTAGCTGAAGAGCTCTGAAATTCAATCTGGTCACCAGCGCGGCAAACTAGATCTGAGATCATGTAGGGAGAGCAGGGCATTATGGGTGAGGGGAGGAGCTGAGAGCTTGGATCCATAGCTGGAAAACCATGCCGGTTCGGATCCGATATCGGATCCATAACCCACAGGTTGCAGACAAATGAATCTCCTACTTCAGATTGCAGTGTTTTAAACGTTAGTTTTTTTTAACATTGCAATGCTAATGTTATTAAAGGTTTTACCTGTATTTTTTAAGATGTATACAACTGTATTGTAATGTATGCTAGTTCAACGTCTCCTTGTACTCTGATTCAGTGAATGTACTCAATTTACGAAATTGCTCTTACCTGCAATCCTACTTTTATTGCTTCACTTTTCTGCATACCTGTTTTGCTCTTAAAAATGTAGGTTACAAGCTGTATAATTCAGCTTTACAAAAATGTCAAAGAATAAACGGGTCTTTCTTCACAGGACCCCGAAAGCGCAGGCATGTTTTACAGCACTTCTCATTAAAGTCACAAAAAGATGCTACCCAAGAAGAGGAATTGTGCCATGATTGCTCTTCCAAGATCAAAAGCATTAGGAAACAAAAGTTTTTACCACTTACACAGCCCTTTTCAGGTTCACAAACATCGTTTCGGCAACAGATTACAAATTACGTCTACTTGAAAAAGTGGTTGCAGTAATACATATGTACCATAAAAGGGTAAAAAAGGCATGACATCCCAGGAAGATATAGTGAGCTTCAGATTCACAGGAGTGTTAACTATATCTAGGAGAGAGAGTAGGAGCTTATACCAGGGCCGTACATAATCACCTTCTCAAACACCTACTATTATGGCAAGATGCTCACCGAACTGTAGTCCGCCTATCCAAGGGATCATGGCTGAAATAGCATCCCTTATTTGTAGGAGAATACAAAGCATCTGAAATTAAAATGAAGAATAGCACATACTCTGCAGGACAGCAGTGTTAGAACTAACTCTGCTTATGTCCTACACTTGCACAGGGATAAAGGCTTTAGTATACTCTATGGATGTTGGGCCATCCCTGGCAGGAGATCTCAGAAGTGATGAATACTGAAACAGTGATGTGAAAGGACATCTTAAGAGATCTTCAACATGGCTGTTTATGAGCACATCAACAATCCAATGGTTCATAGGTAGGTACTAGGCTATTGGCCCAACGACCTAAGTAAGACTAGCCAACCAGGTTCCCTGTCTTATGCCACCCAACAAAGTTATTTTCCTGTGCCCCTGTTGAGCAGAGCCACAGAAGTGATCCCTCGGGTTTATTTCCTATTTCCCATCCACTCATCAAGATTTTTCTTGAAGAGTGCTAATGAGGAACTTTGCTTGACCTAGATGGGTAGCTTGTTCCAGAGTACAGGAAGTCTCTGGGACAGGAATCTATCCCTCCAGTATGTCCTGTTTATTGTGGTGACAAGGTTTAGGTCCCTAGAGTGTGTAGCTTGGAGGGATTTGGATTTCTTTAGGTGTAGCATGTCCAACTGCTCTGGGTTTAACATAGCTTTATATGTTAGGCAGTGACCCCCTCGGAGTAGGCAATATGCTACAGAGTAAAGCTGGAGTTTTTTTGAGACAGTCAGTGTAGGGCATCTGAGGCCAGCAGTCCTCTGTGAGGTACTTCTGTGGCCTTTCCAGCTGCTGCAGATGTCTTGTGAGGTACATTCCAAAAGGGGCGTTGTACTCTATAATGGGTCTAATGAGTGCCCAGTAGAGGGGAACAATGACCTCTCTTTTCCTGGATGAGAACCGTTTTGTGATGAGGTGTGCCACATAGAAGGATTTCCTGACTACTGTGGCAATGTGATCATCAAAGGAGAGACTATTGTCCACCTGGGTCCCAAGGTCTCATCACACATTCAGTGTTAAGTAGACTGCCGTTCATGGTTACAGAGTTTTTACCAAAAGGGATGACAATGCACTTTTTGCCATTGAGCTTGAAGTCATGCCTCTGCCACCAGGCATCTGTCTCAGTGAGGCCCTTCTGTAGGATGTCCACATCATTTGGGGACTCTACTATGGCTCCTAGTTTGCAGTCATCTGCAAACTTCGTTAGCCAGAGGCCTTCTGTGTTTTGGTATCTTCTACTTTGAGGTACAGGGTAACAGGAGCGGTCTCAGGACTGAACCCTGCGGTACTCCACTTGTCACTGGTTTGAAGTCAGACTTGTTTGAAGTCAGACTTGTTTGAAGTCAGACTTGTTTGAAGTCAGACTTGTTTGAAGTCAGACTTGTTTGAAGTCAGACTTGTTTGAAGTCAGACTTGTTTGAAGTCAGACTTGTTTGAAGTCAGACTTGTTTGAAGTCAGACTTGTTTGAAGTCAGACTTGTTTGAAGTCAGACTTGTTTGAAGTCAGACTTGTTTGAAGTCAGACTTGTTTGAAGTCTGCAAATTTTACAGTGTGGGTTCTGTCAGTGAGCCAGTTGGCAACCCATCTTGTGATGTAGGGATTTATACCTAGTTTAGTGAGTTTAGCTATAATTTCAGAATGGGGGATGGTGTCGAAAGCCTTGGCGAGATCAAGATAGGCTGTGTGAACCACCTTACCCTCGTCTACGGCTTTGGTGACAGCCTCAAAGAAGTTGATCGGGTTCAGAAGGCATGATCTACCTTTCACAAACCCTAACTGGGTGGGGTCCAGAGTTTGGAGGTTACCAATGTCTTTGTTTATGAGTTCCACAATGATATGTTCCATGGCCTTGCAGACCAGATTAGTCAGGCTAATGGGGCAATAGTTCCCAGGATAAGTGGTGGCTCCACCTTTGTTGCTTAGATGTGACACTAGTTGCCAGTGAGAGAACTTCCACCCAAGAGCAGCATCTAGCCCAGATTGCTGCAGATGAGTTGTATTATTTGGGAAACCTAAATGGCACATGAAAAGGTAAACCTTGTGATGTTCAACTGTTTCCTTTAGCCCAGAAAACAGCCTTCTTCCTCTTGTGAGATTGGCTTGACATGAAAACAGGAAAAGGGTGCTCCAAGTGGGATTAATAATGTCACCCACAATTCCAAGAGTAAGCATTTTCTTCATTATCCATCAGGTTTACATAAGCTTGACAAAAGATAATTCTGCAAGGAATTGGGCATTAAGATACATCTCACCCAGGAAAGCCCCTGATCCTGCATTCCTGGCCACAGCAGCTATACAAAAAACTAACTATCTGGTTCTTAAACTCTCTCTCACAGCAATGTAGCAAAATGCTGTGGACTCTGGGACTGTGCCAGATTACCAAGAGCACAATGAACTCAGCATGCACACACATACAGATGGACTTGCTTCATTCAGCCTGTGGCTTATAAATCTTAGAAGGCAAAGAGTGAAACCAAGTAGTTTGCCAGGTCATTGTTCCATAGCACATATGCAAGCACTCACATATGGGCAGTTAGAGTCTGCGAGCCACGTATTGCATGTCTTTGGAAAGCAGGAGGAAGACCAGAGCACACAGAGAAAATCACAGCATCTTTAATTATTAGCTCTATAGACTGAAATGAACAATGTCTGCTCCTCATCTCTCCCCAGATACATATTCTTCAATGTGTGCACATGGGAGGGGGGGACTGGGGACAAAGCAGGATCTATGGCATACAGGAATAAGGCTAAAGAGGCAAAGAGTACTGACAATGATTCAGTAAGGACTAGTAACGTGGATGCTGGAGGTGCCACCAAGCAGAAGAAGAAATGAACAGCTACCTCTGACAATCTGGGGGGGGGGATGCACCTCAGTTTATTACTATGCCCCACTGCCAGTAGAGGATGAAGACAGTGCAGTATCACAATACAGTGCAATGTATATTTTGGATGACAAACAAGTAAGGCCTGTTATCTGCAGCTGGATTAAGATACTTGTACAGAATTTCACAAGCATCAGATTGATATCATGAGCCTTGTCAAAGGGATGACAGGCAGAGAAGTTTTAGGCCATTCAAGAAAGTCCATTCACTTTTCCCTGGCTACCAGGAAGATGGCCCCTTTTGTCATCTTCCTCCCCCCCCAGTTGCCATTTATGTGGGTCTTGCAACAGAAGAATAAATGGGACTGAGGCCAGTATGAGGGGGCTGATGGCTGGCAAGGATAGGGGTAGAAGGATAAAACTGGGGCGAGTCAGAAGGCAGACTCCAGGGAGAAATGTAATGGCAGGCAGGGGAAGAACCACCATTATCTATCTCAAAACAGTGCCCAAGTTCTCAGGGTCTTCACTGAAGGCTGAATGGAAGTCACCTGACCTCTCCAACTAGCTCTGGGGTATGGAGCTCAGTCAGTCTCGCAGGAAGTTGACTGGGCAACATGTGCCAGATATCAAACAATAAGCATCCGACACCCAGGAGCAAAACAGTCAGGGCAGTATGCAGGTAAGCGGAGTCTGCACCATGCCACATGTAACAAGCCATACTGTCCAACTCAATCTCCCAACTAACATGCTCAGGCCTTGAAACATGAAGCCCGGCATCTGAATGTTTCATGTAAACTGGGACAATGGCCCCTAGTGCACACTGAGGAAGGAGACCTTGGAAATAAGTGCCCCCAGCCATGTAAGTGACTCCTGAAACCACTTCCCGAGATCAGTTCATTGGTCTTCACCTTCAGCTTGTTAATTAGGGGAAGAGTAGCGAATATTCTGAATTACTACTATTCCATCCCAAGACAGGAAGCTGACAGAGACCAGTATGAGCTTTAAGCCCTTGTTATTAAGGGATGCTCTCTGAGGGGTCTGATGGCTCTTTCGGCAATCAGCTTAAGTCTACACGGGCTGGCCTACAGCCTACCCGAAGATTCGGTCCTTGTGATAGCACTTGTATACAGGTCACTGCCATCAATCCTCAACTGAGGGAGTTGTAGTTGACATCGTCAGTTTATTTGAAGTGAGACAGACCAGGGAGGATTTCTCCCTTTGGGACAATGCTTCACAATGCTCCTCAAGGTAATAAAGGCAAATGCCAGAATTGATCAGACACCACACACTTTTTACCCAATGTTCAACATGGGATGGAGTGTTGTGTCAGTTGTCACCATCGCTCTCAATTTAATACCACACTCCTACCTTCTTCGACAGTCATGCCCGTCTGTCACCGGTCTTCTCTCAAACAATCCATCCGTCTCTTTTGCTGGGTACCTTTTTCCTCTTGCCTTCTTCCTGTCAGTCTCAAATCATCTTCAACAGATTGTGCTCTGCTTTTTTTTTTTGCACAAGTGCCCAAACCACTGTAATTTGTTCTCTCTGATCTTTTCAGCAGTTGGAGCTACCTTTGCTTTGCTCTGATGTCCTCATTTCTTAGTTTGTCCCAGTGGGAATCCTACCACCTGTCTCAGGGCACTTTACCTCCATCACCTCTAGTTTCCTCAACTGCTCTGCCTTTACTGCGCAGGTTTCTGTACTATACAGTTGTGTTGATCACACCATTGTTTCACACACCTTAGTTCTTGAGCTTAGTTATAACGTGGCTTAGTTATGTAAAGAATTGCCACGGCAAAATCCAAGATTTGCTCAGAGCTACTGCACAATGGTACCTCTTATACCGAGCCAACAGATTTCACCAATATACTGGCTGACAGATTCAGTGCCAACTTTATCGCTCCCACCCAAAGAACCAATTACAATACCAGTAGATTGCCAGGCACCCAGTATTACTGCTGCACAGGTTAAAATAGCACTGTTCAAGGCCAAGAATAAAGCTTCTATGGGACCTGACAATATCCCTGGCTGTGTTCTACATGAACTACAGAGTGAACTGGTACCTCACCTATGTGCCCTGTTCAATCACAGCCTCACCTCAGGCTTTGTCCCTACCAAATGGTGCACTGCTACAGTCATCCCTCTCCACAAAGGAGGAGTGACTACAGACCCTGGGAACTATCGCCCCATTAGCCCGAGTCTGATATGCAAGGCTATGGAATGCATCATCATGGACCTAATAAACAAGGATATAGGGAATCTCCAAACTCTGGATCCTACACAGTTTGGTTTTGTGAAGGGTAGATCATGCCTGCTCAACCTGGTCAACTTCTTTGAGTCAGTCACCAGGGTTGTGGATGAAGGCAAGGTGGTTCATACAGTCAGGAATCCTAGAAAAACTCACTAAGCTGGGCATCAACCCCTTCTATGTGAAGAGTCCTATGTGGCACACCTCATTACTAAAGGTTTTGCATCCAGGAAGAAAGAGGTCATTGGTTTCCCTCTACTCTTCCCTCATTAGGCCAGAGTACAATGCCTCATTTGGCATGTACCTCACTAGACACCTGCAAAAACTGGAGAGGCTGCAAAAGTACCTCACAAAGAATATCCTAGGCCTTAAACACTTGTCCTATATGGACAGACACAAACTCCAACTATTCTGTCTCATATTGCCTACTTAGAGGCGATCTCTGCTTGACTTACAAAGCCATGTCTGACCCAGCTCTGTTAGAAATGCTACAGCTAAAGAAATCCCATTCCCTCCACACCAAACACTCCAGAGACCTCAACCTCATTACCACAATCAACAGAACATGCTGGAGGGACAGTTTCATAACCCAGAGACTGCCCATGCTATGGAATAGACGTCTCATACATGTCAAGCAGAGCACCTCACTGGCCCTCTTCAAGAGAGATCTTGATGAATGGATGGTAAAAGTACAGTTTTGTACCTACCATAAATGTAGATGTCCGATAGGTATGCATCTGCAGTCATAACATATGGGTTGTCCTGCCTCAGGCAGCCCTTCGGTCGGTCGGATTCCAAAGTCTGGGTCTGGCCTCGGCTGATGTCGCACTTTCCCAAACGTCAGAGCGCCTGGGGTATAAAAGCATCAGCCGACGCCATTTTCCTCAGTTTTTCTTGCCCCAGATGCCAGGTGCCGTCTGAGAAGGCTAAATTTGGATAAAATGCCAAAAAATTCCAAACATATTGCAAAAAAAAAAATATATATATATATATATATATATATATATATATATATATATATATATATATATATATATATACATACATACAAACAAATACACCATAACAGATTCCCCCAGCTAGCTAATGGAGGGGTAAGCACCCTAGGAATACCACAGAGGGGAAGGAGGGAGGGTAAACCTGACTGCAGATGCATACCTATCGGACATCTACATTTATGGTAGGTACAAAACTGTACTATGTCCTTCAAGGATGCATCTGCAGTCATAACATATGGGTAGAATACCATAGCTAATCTGGGGATGGAGGTACTAAGAAAATGATGGTGTAGTTAAGATACCCTGCAGGACTGCTGTAGCAAAACCTGCTCTGGATCTGGAGTATAAGGGTAAATTGTAATGCTTGGCAAAAGTATGCACGGAGCTCCATGTAGCAGCTTCTAAAATGTCCTTGGTAGCCACCCCTCTTTATGAAGGCTGTAGTGGTGGCTGTGGCTCTCGTGGAATGAGGCCTAATGTTTACAGGAACAGTCTTTCCATGAAAGGAGTAATAAAAGCGAATGCAATTTCCTATCCATTTTGAAATTGTCTGTTTGGAAATTGCTTTTCCTTGTGCCCCAGCAGCATATGCTACAAACAGTTGGTCAGTCTTTCTGTAACTTTTAGTTCTGTCCAAATAGTAGCGTAATTGTCTGTGTATATCCAGAGTGTGTAGAAGTTTCTCCCCTTTATTTTGTGGATTTGGGAAGAATGTAGGCAAGTGAATTGCTTGGTTCAAGGATACCCTAGATACCACCTTCGGCATAAAAGTAGGATTGGTTCTCAATGAAACTCTGTCTTGATGAAAAATAAGAAATGGCTGCACTGCCATTAAAGCTTGTAACTCAGATAGTCTTCTTGCTGATGTTATGGCCAGAATGAATGCAGTTTTCCAAGACAGAAACTGTAGATCCGCCGATGCTGCTGGTTCAAAGGGAGGAAGTGTTAGTTTCTCCAGCACAAAGTTAAGGTCCCAAGTAGGTAAGGGTGGTTTCCTTGGAGGATTGATGTTTTTGATTCCTCTGAGAAATTGTCTTAAGAGAGGATGCGAGAAGACAGGTGGATTTACATTGTATTCTGCTGAAATTGCTGAGGCATGTATCTTAATGGAGGAATAAGACAGGCCATTGTGGAACAATTCTGCTAAGTATTCCAGTATATGCGCCATGCTCATCACTGTCACATCTATGCCTTTTGTTGTGTTCCAAATGAGAAATCTTTTCCATTTTGCTGAGTATGCCTTCCTTGTGGAAGGACGGCGAGCTTCCATAATAATGTCCTTTACTCTCTGGGATAAGCTATTCTGAGGAGGAGTCATGGTATTCTCCAGGCAGTTAGCTGCAAGGTTTTCAGGTTGGGATGCAAGATCTTGAAGTTGTTCTGTCTCAGAAGTGGCCATAGGGGGAGAGGCCAAGGTTTCGTCTGTGACATGCTCTTCAACAGTGGGTACCAGTGCTGCCTTGGCCAGTCTGGGGCTATCAGAATCACTCTTGGCTGTTCTGCCCTGATCTTCAGTAAAACCTTGGACATTAATGGGAGTGGTGGGAAAGCATAGACTTTTCGAGCTTTCCAGCTGAAAGAAAGAGAGTCCACCTTCCATGATTGTGGGTGATATGTTCTTGAGCAAAATGTCTCCAGTTGATGATTGTGGGGTGAGGCGAACAGGTCTATCTCCGGCCTTCCCCATGATTGTGTTATGAGTAAGATGATGTCTGGGTGCAGCATCCATTCGTGTGCATCCATGGTAGTTCTGCTTAAGCTGTCTGCCAGTGTATTGTCTTTCCCTGGCACGAACTGGGACTGTAGTTGTATATTGAGTTTCAAGCAAAGTTCCCATAGATTCATGGCCAGCCTGCATAGAGGGTAGGAATGCATGCCTCCTTGCTTGTTTATGTACCACATCACTGTGGTGTTGTCTGTCCTTATCAGCAGGTGGCCCTGATGAAGGAAAGGTTTGAAAGCCTCGATTGCGTGTATCACTGCCAGCATTTCCTTTTGGTTTATGTGCATGCGCAGCTGTCCTTGAGACCATAACCCTTGGATACATTTGTCCTCCATGTGTGCTCCCCAACCTCGGTCTGAAGCGTCCGTGGTGATGGTTTGGTTTGCTTTTGGTTTGTTGAAAGGCAACCCTCTGTTGGACTGGCATGCTTGAGCCCACCACAGGAATTCTTTTTGAAGGCAAGGGATGAGTGGGATCAAAGTTTCTAAGCTGTGACTGTGCTGAGTCCATACACTCCTTAGGTACCATTGCAATTTTCTCATATGCAGCCTGGCTTGTGGAATCAGAATTATGCAGGATGCCATGTAACCCAGGGCCTGCAGTATTTTCCTTGCAGTCAGCTGAGTTTGTCTTAACTTCTGGATTACTTCAAGAATCTGATGTTTTTGTTTTTCTTCTGTGAGAAAGGCCATTTGGGTGGTTGTGTCTAGATCTGCACCCAAAAAGGTTATTCTTTGGGATGGAACAAGTCTTGATTTTTGGATGTTGACCGTGTATCCCAAGGCCTGTAAAAGGTGGATGGCATAGTCCAAGTCCTTTAACAAATTTTCCTTGTTGTCCGCTTGTATAAAGCAGTCGTCCAGATATGGGTAGATTTGAATCCCCTGAAGTCTGCAGTGTGCAATTACTGATGCCAGGCATTTTGTGAATACTCTGGGCGCAGTAGATAAGCCAAAGGGCAATGCTGAGAATTGATAATGCTCTGATCCTGCAAGAAATCTGAGGTGTCTTCTGCAACTTTGTCGAATAAGGACATGCAGGTATGCCTCCTTGCCCAGCATGGGAAGAAGCTGCTGTAGGGTCAGCATCTTGAATTTTGGTACAATGAGGAAAGTATTCAGTGCGGACAGGTCGAGAATAGGCCTCCACTGATTTTCTTTTCTTGGAACAAGGAATAATCTGGAATAAAATCCTTGGCTTTGTTCTGAAAGAGGTACCTTTTCTATGGCTTTCATTTGTATTAATTTGGTGATTTGCTTCAAAGCGTCTGCCCTCTGATTTGGCGGCAGGTCTGGCATTCCTTTTCTTTTTGGCAATGTGTGGAAATGGAACCTGTATCCTTTGTCTATTATTTGCAGTGTCCATGAGTCCCTTGTAATATAATGCCAATTTTTTGAAAATAAAGAAAGCTTTCCGCCCAATGGTGCTTCTAATTGAGCCCTGGTCGGCGGAGTCAAAATAAAGTCATTGATTCTGTCCTGGTGTAGCAGTTGTTGTTGTTCCTGCACTACCTCTCTGGTTAGGAGGCTGCCACCGACAGCCTCTGTAGGAGCCTCTAGCTTGCCCTCTACCTCTGGCACGCCTGTTCTGCCTCTCTGGGATCTGTCTGTGTCCGGAAAGGACCAATTCTTAGTAGGCCAATTTCTGCTGAATCTCAGTGGTTGTACCTGAAGAAAGTCCTTGACTGTTTGCACAGATTTTGCCTTTTCTTCAAACTTCTTTAAGACCTCCTGAGCCGTGGAACCAAATAATTTTTGTTTTTCCATTGGAGCATCCAGGAGCTTAGCTTTAACATGGTCCGGTAGAGATTGTTCCTTCAACCAGGCATGCCTACGTATAACTGCCCTTGTCATAGCTGACCTACATGAAGCTTCCAGTGCATCATAACCACACTGCAAAAAATGGTTGCTAACCTGCTGTGAGTTATGTACCAGATCCTGAAGTGATTTATGGTCAAGGGGTTCAGAGGAGGAAGGCTTCTTATACAATTCATCTAACAAATACTCTTGGTACTGAATCATATGAAATTGACAATTTAATGCCCTCATGGAAAGAGTTGCAGAAGTATATACTTTCTTTCCCCATCTCTCTAAAGCTCTAGACTCCCTTTCAGAAGGTAGAGGATTTTTAGCAGTGGCAGCTGCAACCCCTTTTGGGCCCTGGGAAATAGCTTCTGGGTCTGCAGTGTGGGCCTTGTACAAGTGTAGATGAGAATCCGGGACCCTGTAGTACCTGTCAGGTTTGGCAGGAGCCGGAGGGAGAGAATCAGGGGCTGTACTAGCATCAGAGTACACATCATCAATAACATTCAAAACAGGAGGTATAGCTAAAGGCCTATGCTGAGGTAAATGTAAAAAGGTCCTTAATCTCTTTCTAGAATCAGAAAATTCCTGGCCCTGCCATTGAAAATGCTCTCTCAAAGTGCAGTGTCTCACCAAATGAAAACTCTTCAGGAGGGGAGGCCGAAGGAATAGATTCTTCAGCATCAGAATCCTCGTAGGCCGAATAAGCCTCCTCCTGGTGGTCTGACAACACAGATCCATCCGTAGACTCATCTGAAGGGTGGGGGTCAGAGGGCTCAACCCTGTGCCTTTTGTCTGGTGGTGGTAGAGAGCCCCTGTCCGGGTGAGGTTGAGAACCTCTAATTAAAGAGATAAGATCCTCTGCTAGGCTGAGAATCTGAGAGTCAGTAGAAGGCCTCAATGAGGTAGTCTTGGGAGGCAAAGCTTTAGCAAGTTTAGTAGCTTTAGCCCTAGAAAAGGCCTTAATGGACATGGATGCAGGGGGTCTGGCTGCCCCACGTGCAGGAGTAGACTTGTCTAAAGGAATGGTGTCGGACATGTCCTGGACACCGGTTTCAGTAGGTAATTCAATAACAGACTCGTCCGGAGCCTCCGGGGCCGAGGTAGTCGGTAGAGTGGATTCGGCAATAGGAAGCACCGAGGACTCAGTTTCAGCCGAAACAGAGACACTCGCGGTAGGCCTGACCGTGGTTTCAGCCAAAACCGCGGGCCGCGAGGGTCGGTCCTTGTCCTTCCGTTTTTTTAACCACATGCGAAGTCGGAGTCTCCGACTGCATCTTGTACGCAAAATTAGCCCCCAAAAAATTCCTCTGCAAACTCAGACCAACGTCTAAGAGTTCGTCGGGTGAAGGAAGCACAGGCTGAGCAGGCCGAGACGTCGTGGTCTGGGCCTAAGCAAGGGAGGCAGTAAGAGTGGAAATCCTTATGAGGTATTTGTTTCCCACAAGTTAAACAATTATTTACTTTATCTGACATCGGCTGAGGCAAGAAAGAGTCCCCAACAGGGTACTTTAGCATTTTCGAAGTCTTCGGTAGCTGAATCACAGGAGCTGGCCGACCGGCACTTGCGAACTGCTTCTGCTTCGGGCACCACGCGGCAAGAAAGACCGAGGAAAATGGCATCGGCTGATGCTTTTATACCCCAGGCGCTCTGACATCGGGGAAAGTGCGACATCAGCCGAGGCCAGACCCAGACTTTGGAATCCGGCCGACTGAAGGGCTGCCTGAGGCAGGACAACCCATATGTTATGACTGCAGATGCATCCTTGAAGGACATCAGAAAATTCACCCCAGGGATCACTCAAGTGGTTCTACTCGACAGAGGCACTAGGAGCTAAGGTCAGGTGGCACGATGCCAGGGTAATCCTATGGGCTAGGCTTGTAAAGGCTCCAGGGCCATTAGCCTAATACACACCTATGAACCTAACTTTTCAGCTTCTTTGGCATTCTTTTTTCAAATACTACCCCGATACACTGCAATAGTTGTCTGCAGCCCTCTAATTCTATTTCTGACGACCTCATTCAGACTTCCCTTCTCCTCAACCACTCCTCCCAGGTGCTTGAAGCTGTTAACCTGTTCAAATAGTTCCCTTCTATCTCAATTCTCAGCTTCTTCTGAATTTCCCTATTTGCTGTCAATGTAACTGTCTTATTCACACTCAATTTCATCCCATTTGCCTTCAGTTTTGCATTCCATTCCCCTATCCTTTGCTTAAGTTCTACCTCAGAGTCTGCCTGTAATGCCACATCATCTGCATACAGCAGCTTTATCTGTCCCCTCCAACTGGTTGCTGATGTAGTTCATCACCGGTATTAACAGCAGTGGGCTCAGAGCTGAACCCTGGTGTATACCCACTCCCACTGAGTACCCTTGAGACATTAGGTCCTGGTACATAGCCTGCACTAATTCTACCACTGCTTCCAGGACTTCAAATCACCACAAGACTGCTCAAATCACCCATCTTTGGACCTTGTCATGTGTGTTCTCCACATCTAGGAATGCCCAGTTGGGCTCTTTCCTCATATCTAGCATCCTCTGAACTACCTGTCTCACTGCAAACATTGGGTCCTTTGTGCTGCATGCTGATCTGAATCCAAACTGCTCCTCTCCCACCTTACTTTCTACTCCTTTACATATTAGTTTATTACCCTCTCTGGAACTTTCATGCAGTGTGGCAGGAGTTGCATCTTTGCCAGAAATGGTCTTCGCTAGTAATCTGACAGTCATAATTATACTTAAGTAGATCTGGTACATCTCTGTTTAGGTAACACATTCAGTTCTAAAACGGTGTCTCGCAATCTTAACTGTGTGAAAATCAGGAAAAAAAAAAAACAGATTTGCAATACAAGTATGCAAAATGTAATTTGGAGCTAAATTGTAATTTGTGGAAAATATGAATTCAATCACTGATCAACAACTGTCACTGGTGTTAGATAAAATGCATGCACTTCAAAAACAAGGCTGACCAAAATATACTGACCCATCCTCCAAGACTTTTCATTTTCATTGCCAAATACAAACAAGCAGCTGCCAAATGGGATGACCTCTCCTGGACAAAATCATAATTCTGTAATGTCAGTTCACAAATGTAGCGAGCCAATGTCAAGGTTTCCATATTTGCATGAGCACACTGTGAAAGAAAAACAAATGCAGTTAAATAGCTTGTGTAGGCAACCACAGTTTAGCAAAAGCACAGTAAATAATGGACAAGGCATATCAAACTGTTCTGTACTTTTGCTCCGGCTTTTATTTTCCTAGTTCGACTGGCACTGTGGTGGCATGGAGATGGAGCCCTGACTGCAGCCCAGGTGACTACGTTCAATTAGTGACCCTAGCACTTGAGGTGCCACGGCAGAGAGTGGGAGTAGGGTGCACACCCATGGGGGACTTACTGGGAGGTTAGATTTCTCTGGGGTTAAAGTAAATTATCTTCCATTCTTCAGCGATGGTGCTGCATGAAGGGAAATGCTCCTTTATGTGAGGGGTGAATGTCCTAAGCAGACAGCCCACTGCATATTCACACACCTTCATAGTTTATAAGCCTAACTACTAAACATTTGAGCCCTGGGCTCTGCAGCTACACACTTCTGTTTTTTGTCAAGGTTAGTAGTCTGCCTAGACTGGTGTCTAATTTCATCTGGTTCTCCTTTTTTTTGGGGGGGGGGCTAGATGCTTCATTTCTTCACCATGCTGCAGAGGTTAGGGGCAGAGGCATAGGGCAAGTCAGACAATGCAAGGGTAGGACACATGTAACAGATGCACACAAAAACAATAATTAAATTAGGCAGCACAGTTTCCCCATGTCATTGTTCAAATGCTGAGAACTCACTAAATCTGCATCTTTGGCGCAGAAAATATATTTCTATAATTAGAATAAGACCTTTACAGCTCGATTAATTGCAAATACAGATGCAGTTAATGTGACAACTCATTGACTTATGGTCTGAATGTAACACTCAGTGATGCACAACGTTACAACAGATCTTGGAAGGAGAGTACGAAAAACAGCTGATCATAAATCGCTCTTATGAAAAGTAACAGAAAACATTTAACCTTGAGGAATGAAGCAGAATTAAAACAATGAAAGGTATTAAGTATTTGCCATACTTTACATAGGCCATAGTATTGCTTACACTTTGGCTGAAAACCCTTCAAAAGGAGAGAAATTAAAACAGCATTAGTATAACGGAAGAAAAAGGTAATCATCTAGAGCAGAGTAACAATAAAAATATTTTTTTTTAATACAGATAACCCTACAATAGTTCCCCATTTAACCATTCAAGAGTCAAGGTATCAGTATTTTAAAATTAAGTAACTCCTCTCTACTACTATTCAGTCTCTTTCTACAATTTCTTGCCCAAGTCTCCAGTCCTCCAGTGCTGTCAATCCATCTTCTACAGAGTCTTGACAGTAATTACACTAAGTACTTCATACACTGATCTTTTTGAGGTTTCTTGTTTCACAGCGCAAAATAAGAAGTTATGTACTCACCATAACGTTCCATCTGAGTAGGTGGCTTCATTTGTCTGCAACCTGTGGGTCTTGGATCCGATATCAGATCCGAGCCAGCAACTATTTATACAGCTATGGATCCGAGCTCCTAGCTCCTCCCCTCACCCATAATCCCCTGCCAACCCCAAATGACCTCAGATCAAGTTTGCCCTCCTACGTATACCTGGAAAGGTATCCCAACAGGAAAAGGCAGGATAATACAACAAAACTAACTCTTCTGAAGGCCAGGGGGAAGGAGGGGGGGATGGTTGCAAACAAATGAAGCCACCTACTCAGATGGAACGTTATGGTGAGTACATAACTTCTTAATCTGGAGTAGGGACTTCATTTGTCAGCAACCTGTGGGACAGAGTCCCAGGCTACCTGAATCTTGGGCGGACATCATGGAAGGATGTTCCGGAGCACTGCGGAGCCAAAGGATGCTCTCCCTCTGGAAATGACATCCAGTTTGTAGTGGTTGATAAAGGTATGAGATGAGGCCCAAGTGGCTGCTGAGCAAATATCATCCAAGGGAACTCTAGATCTAAAGGCAGCAGAAGTAGATATGGAGCGAGTGGAATGTGCACGGACTCCTTGAGGTGCGGGCCTCCCAGAAGCTTCATAAGCTAGAAGAATACATTGGGAAATCCAATGTGATAAGGTGACCTTCGAAACGGCTTTACTCAAACACAACAGCTGATTGGATTGTCTGTGACCAGCAGTTCTATGAATATAGAAACGCAGCTGCCTGTGCACATCTAAAGAATGCAGCTTGTACTCTCCTTTATTTTGATAATTAGGGAAGAAAACTGGTAGGTTAATGGACTGATGGATATTGGTTTCTGATGCCACCTTGGGTAGGAAGGAGGGATTGGTCCTGAGGTACACTCTATCCTGATGAAAAACCAAGTAAGGGGGTTTTACGGAAAGAACTTGAAGTTCCGAAACTCTTTTCGCTGAAGTGATGGCTACCAGGAATGCTGTTTTCCAAGACAGGTATTTAAGATCGGCCGAGGCAGCTGTTTCAAAGGGAGAAGCAGTCAAGGCTTGAAGAACTAGTGATAGATCCCAAGGGGGTACAGCTTCTTTGACAGGGGGCCTGAGCAGAAAAGTACCCTTGAGGAAGGTTTTACATAGTTTAGCTGACATCAAAGGATCTGTCTCATGTCCTACATGGTAATGGGAGATGGCTGCCAATTGTACCTTGACTGTCGAACAGCTAGCCCCTTGCTGAAAAAGTCGGGTGAGGAAGTCCAACACGGATGTTAACGAAGCAGTGAAGGGGTCCAAATTGTGATGTTCCGCCCAGACGGAAAAGCGCCTCCATTTACTGCGGTAAACTTTCCTGGTGGAAGGTTTATGCGCTGCCAAGATGGCTTTGACTGAAGAGATGCCGGGAGTCCTGATTAAGAGTGGAACTGGAGCAGCCAAGCTGTCAGCTTCAGGTTGTCCAGATTCGGGGTCGGTAAGCCTGATGGATGGGATATTAGATCCGGGCTGGGATCCAGACTCCAGGGAGGATTCACCAAGTGAGACCACAGGTAAGGAAACCAAGTTTGTCAAGGCCAGAATGGGGCAATGAGGATTATTCTGCTCCCCAACCAAGAGGCTTTCTGTAAGAGCTTTAGCATCAGGGGTAGAGGAGGATAGGCATAAAGCAGACCGGGCAGCCAGGCATGCACTAGAGCGTCTCTCGGGGCTTCCCCTGATGGGGGAATCAGAGTGAAGAAGCTGTCGCATTTCATATTTGAGGGAGAGGCAAAGAGATCGCAGCAGGGTTGCCCCCATTTTGCAAATATCCGCTTCGCTACTCGGGAGTTGAGAGACCACTCATAAGGGGAAAGAACAGTGAGGCTGAGTTTGTCCGCCAGAATGTTGGCCCATCCCGGAATGTGCGTTGTGATCAGAAAGCGGTTGGTGGAGATCGCCCATTCCCACACCCTCACGGCCTCTCAGCAGAGAGGGTAAGACCTGGTTCCCCCCTGTTTGTTGATGTACCAGACAACTGGCATGTTGTCCGTCTGTATCACAATACTTCCTATGGGAAGAAGGTACTGAAGTGCTTGCAATGCTAACAGCACCACCCCACCCTCATCTCCAGAACATTGATATGCAGGGAGGTCTCTGTGGCGTTCCACGTGCCCTGGACTGTTCTGCCTGAGCAATGCCCCCCCCCCCCCGAGGCAAGAGGCGTCCGTGGTCACCGTGACGAGAGGAGGTGGAGTGCAGAAGGGTCAGCCTGTATGAAGGTATGAGGACTGGAGCCACCATAACAGGGCCCTCCTGCAAGCCTTGCTGATAGAGATAGGGTGATTGAGAGGAAGAAGCTGAAAGGACCATTGTACTTGGAGGGTCCACTGTAGTACCCTCATATTTAGACGAGCGCATGGAAGAAGCGTTATTGCCGCTGCAATGGAGTCCAGTGCCCTCAGGACCAATTCCGCCGGTGGAGCTTCTGATTGGAGGATGGCCCGCACATGAAGTCTCAGATTCTGTAGTCGTTCCGAAGTGAGGTAGGCTCGCAGACTTCTCGTATCCAATCTGGCCCCTATGGACTCTATCACTTGTGTCGGAGCAAGGGAGGATTTGTCCGTATTGATCGTGATGCCTAACTGGGAGGGCTAGGTGGAGAAAAAAATTCTCTGGCTGAGCAGAGTAGATGCCTTGTTGGGGCAGTAAGGAGCCAGTCGTCCAGGTACGGGAAGACCTGCATTCCCTGGAGTCTCAGGTGGGCCGCTATCACTGCTAAAACTTTGGTGAACACCCTGGGGGCTGTGGTGAGGCCAAAGGGAAGGACCCTGAACTGATAGTGGCTGGCTCCCAGGCGGAAGCGGAGGAACCTCCTGGATCGCCTGTCCATTAAAATGTGGTAGTACACATCCTTGAGGTCTATTGTGCACATCCAGTTCTCCCGCAAGAGGGGAAGAATGGACTGAAGAGTGACCATTCGGAATTTCTCCTTGGCTACCGACAGGTTCAAGAGGGAAAGGTCTAGAATTGGTCTCAAGTCCCCCGTCTTTTTTGGCACGAGAAAGAACCTAGAGTAAAACCCTAATCCTAGCTGGTCTGGGGGGATGGGTTGGATGGCTCTTTCTAGCAGCTGCTGGATTTCTGCGGCTGCAGCTTCCCTCTGACTGGGTGGTACATCGGGGAGGTTCCCGTGTCTGGGGACATGTTGCATTGGGATTTTGTAACCTCTGGATATAATCCAAAGCACCCAGAGGTCTGACGTGATGGACTCCCATGCCGCCAGATGCCTCGGGAAGCGCCCCCGACTGCCTCCAGAGTGGAGCAGTCGGGCAACCCTTCAGGGCTGTTGCGTGGGCCGATCAGAGAAAGATTCTCTGGACCCAAAGTTTCTCGGGGCCCCTCTGCCTCTAGGGCGGCGTCCTCCCTGTCCTCCTCTGCCACCGGACTGGTTGTCCGGAGCAGGTTGGGAATGTTGCGATTTCTGGAACCACATCTTCTTCTGTCCCTTTTGGTTCTTGGAGAAGGACCTCTGGGGAGCAGAGAAGTGGACTCCGATGGCAGACAACGTCTTCCCGTCCTTCTCGCTCTGGACAAGTGTCTCGCGAACAGTCTTGCCAAACAAGGCAGAACCATCAAAGGGGGCATTCACAAAGGACGCCTTAAAGGGCTCCACGAAGTCACAATGTCAGAGCCAGGCCTGGCGCCTCATAACTAGGCCCGCTCCGCTAGCTCTAGCGGCTCCCTCAGTGGCGTGAGACAACAGCCGCAGAGAGGTATTGGAAATAGATCTTAGAGTGGCCATACGAGTGGAGTACAACTGCTTGTCCTCCGCCGACATGGACTCCGGGGGGAAGCAGCGTATTCTTTAATAAGATCTCGCTGCATCCTGATGACATGTGCCCCACTTCCCAACGCGATCCATCGAGCGGAACTCCTTTCTCGGTGGATGGACCGAGGGGCTCTCCTGAGCTAGTTCCCTCTTAGTGGCTGCCGCCAACATGGCATCTACGGGGGGACCCTTGCTCCAGTGGGACCGGTCTGCGGGGGGGGGGGGGGCTCAAAATCCTATCCGGGCGTTTAGGGACTGGCTCCAGTGTCCAGCTCCTTCCACGTTCTGGTGGTAACAAGGTTCACCAGGGGGTCGGCCGGAGGGGACACCCAAGAGGTAGACGGGCCTGCTTCGAATGCCTCCAGAAACACGGACTCTGAGGAAGCCTTGGGGGCAGACCACTCCCCCCTGATCCTGAGCATTTCCATGATGTCTCCAAAGGTGACATCCTCAGGGGGGGTGACCATGGGGAGCCTTCCCCTTCATCCAAGTCAGTGTCCTCTGTTAAGGACTCGTGGGAGTCCACGTGCCTCCTCTTACACTTACGCTTATGAGGCACTTTCTCGGGGGAGCTGTCTGAGGAGGTCTCACCAGCAATGTCCTGTTCCAAAGGAACAACCTGGGACATCGAAGCAGGCTGTCCCTGTGGCCGGGTGATGGAAGCCTGGCCCAGCAGAGAGGGAGTGCAGGGTGGAGCAGAGACAAGGGCCGGAGGTCTGGATGCTCTCGACAGAGCCCTCTCCACTACATCGAAGGCCGAGGGAGAGCCGCTCGCCCTGGGCTCAGAGAGCAGACTCCCACTCGGATCCGATGAAGGGATCGGAACCGGCACCGAGACAGTCGGATCCGAGGGACCAGTGTGCTCCGACCTGGACAGAGCCGAAGGCACACTGAATCCCTCGGAACCGAAGCTCGGGCCACGGCTCTGAGAGGTCGGATCCGACAATGGAACTGACAGACTCGAGGGCAGGGTCGGATCCAAAGTACACAGTACTGTCGGTGCCGACCCACCCCTGGCTCCAAGCGCCAGGAACAATCTATCTGAGCAAAAAAGGGTGTTGAGCTCCCCCCCGAAGGGGGGGGGGGGGAGGCAGGAGCACTCCCATCTGCAGCTGGGCCTGGATGAACCTTATCATCCGGTCCAAGTCTGCATCAGACAGGCTGTAGGTGGATCTCGACGAGGCCATCGAGGCAGGCCTGGAATGCCGCCTCGATGACCTTGACAGAGATCGGGTCTTCTCCTCCTCCTCAGGTCCCGTGGAGAAGCAAGGTGATCGGAGCCAAGGAGGAAGAGACCTGGAAGCCGTGGAGGGAGAGGCCCGCTTAGCTTGGGGGCCCGAAGCGGAGGCCTCTGCCCACCGCTTGTGGTGCTTCTCCCTCCGTTTCTCCCTCCTGGCCTCCCTGTCCTCCAGTGCCTTAGTGGGAGTTTGAATCCCGGCCGGGGGAAGGGGGGCAGGAGTGGCCACCACCACAAGCTGAGGAGGTGCCACGGGAGTAGCGGAGGCCGAAGCAGAATCCGGGGGCAAAAGTCCCGCCAGGACCAGCTTCGACCTCCGCTCCTTCAGTGCCCTGGGGTTGAACGCTGCACAAATGGTACATCCTGAGGACAGGTGTTCAACCCCAAGGCACCGAACACACAGAGCGTGGCCACCTGCCGGAGAGAGCTTATGGCCACACTCGGTGAACTTAGAAAAAATAGGTTTTGGGGCCTCTGACATACCCAAAACCAAATGAAAGCTACACAAACACACTAGGCCCCAAACGCAAGCACACACAGGGACACTGACCAGCGAGGGGAGGGTAAACACTAAAAATTTTAAAATTAACTGACTAAAGGGAAACCCAACACACACACACTGATTAAACTACTGAAAAAGTAGGCTGATTAGACAAGAGTCACTTATCTCAAAAAATTGCCAGGAGCTCGAAATCCAGCTGACACACTCAAGAGCAGCAAACTAGATCTGAGGTAATTTGGGGTTGGCAGGGGATTATGGGTGAGGGGGAGGAGCTAGGAGCTCGGATCCATAGCTGTATAAATAGTTGCCGGCTTGGATCCGATATTGGATCCAAGACCCACAGATTGCTGACAAATGAAGTCCCTACTCCAGATACAATGTTTAAAACTGTACCATAATTGAAAATTTTAATAATGAAGTATCTGCTACTAATAGTTAATGAAGACGATTTCACCAGTGCAAACTGAACAGTGCCCACATGGAACAATTTCCTTGGTGGATATAGGCTCAGGTGTAGGCAAACAGCAGGCCTCACAAAAACACTGCCGTCTGACTGGTTTCTCTTGCTGGAATAAAAATATAGTAGTTGGATTTCTAGCCACCACAAGACATGCAAAAATGCACCCCCCTTCAGAACATTACTGCAACCTTGGATGGTACTAAAAGAATATTACTTTAAGTACCCGATGTATGTATTACCGTCACCGTCTAGTTTTTGCCACAATGATACCCATATAGCAATACTGGAATTTCTATCCATAAATTCCTTCCTACTTGCATTCCATAAAGTCCGCTACACACTTGGTATAATTCACAGGCAGTTAAAAGGCTACTGATCTCTGAGGATCTTTACAAGCCTAGCTTTATACTCCAATGGTAGTTTAGCCTACTGTGTTGTATGAATAGTCTAGAAGCAGGCAGAGCAAGGACATTTTTGCGACATTTACTTGTTGGCCATTCCCAAAAGGGACATGGATTCTAACCCAAGGGTAAATAACTGGTTTCAAATCCAGTCATCCAAATTTTGTTTGAACAGACTAAGAAAAGAATTTTGATTTTCACTCTGATGCATATCTATCTATCCCTCCAACATGTTCTATTCATTTTGCAAGGGAGCTGGAGATCTCGAGAAGGTGCTTGCACTAACATTGGACTTGCAAACCTGTAATAGGTCTGAGAATAGGGTCTGTTGAAGCTCTATATGCAAGGCATGGGTCATCTGTAAGTATCCCATATGATGCGGAGAAGAGAGACAAAGCTCTGAGATGGTTTGCACAGTTTTTATAGTTTAGATCCTTGATTATTTTTTGAGAAAGTGTTCTGGTCATTCCAGTTGTGCAGTGTGTTTCCGTTCATGACTACATCATCCACTTCTCAGCTTGCAGCAAGAGGAGGAAGTTTATCAAACTTTCGTCACGCAGCAGCAGCATAGTTATGAGTTTAGAGAAGGATAGCACCTTTCATTTAAAGATAAGCCAACAACCGCTAGTTTAAACTATAGTTCAGCAATAAATGGTACCCCAAACTTTCTGGCAACTTCTAAATCCAGACACTTAAAGTACAGTTGTGTACACTTGCCATAAATGTAGATGCTAGAGTGTATTCACTGTTGCAGTCATCACCTTTGGGTAGAATCCCAAAGCTATGGATGGGAGGATGGAACTAAATAGCATTAGGAGCGGCTATAAGGCCCTGCAGAACTACAGTGGCAAAGCCTGACCTGGATTTGGAGAAGAGAGGCAAATGATAATCCTTTGTGAAGGTATGGAACAGAGCTCTAAGTAGCAGCCTCTAGAATGTCTTTGGTTAGAACCCCTCTGAGAAAGCCCTGGTGGAATGTGACCTGATCCCCTTCGGCACTGGTTTACCATGGTGCAAGTAGCAGAAATGAATGCAGTGGCTTATCAACTTAGAAATAGTCTGTTTTGATATAGCCTTCCCCTCTGACCCTGCATCAAATGCTACCAGTAGTTGCTCAGACTTCCTTAGAGATTTGGTCCTGTTTAAGTAGAATCTTAGTTGTCTGTGTACATCAAATGAATGCCGAATCCGCTCCCCCTTGTTCTGCGGATTTGGGTAAAATGTTGGCAGGTGAATTGTCTGGTTAAGAGCCACATTGAATACCAAATTAGGTATAAAAGAAGGATTGGTCCTGAGGGACACCCTGTCTGGGTAAAATGTAATAAAAGGCTCCACAGCCATGAGAGCCTGTAGTTCTGAAACCCTTCTTACTGAAGTGACTGCCAAGAAGAAAGCAGTTTTTTCAAGATAGAAATTTTATATCCACAGTAGCTGCTGGTTCAAAAGGAGGCAGGGTGAGTTTATCCAGCACAAAGTTGAGGTCCCATGCAGGAGTTGGTGGATCTTCTGGGAGGCCTTAAATTTTTGGCCCCTCAAAGATACTGTTTAAGCAGAGGATGAGAAAAGAGGGGAGGCTCTGTGTTGTAATAAGCTGAAATGGCAGTGGCATGTATTTTTATTGAAGAAAAAGATACTCTTGTCAAGCATCTCAGTCAAATATTGTAAAATCTGAGGAATGTTGGGCTTTGCTGTGTCCGTTCCTTGTGCTTGGTTCCAAGCACAGAATCTCTTCCATTTATCAGCATAAGATTTTCTAGTACTAGGCCTTCTGGCTTCCAAAATGACATCCATCACAGATTTACTGAGAGGTGGTGTTTGAATAATTAAATGATCAGCCATGCTGCAAGGTTCAGAGTTTGTAGCTGAGTGTGCAGAATTTGATTGTTCTGCAGAGACAGTAGATGTGGTATTTGAGGCAAGTACCATGGAGGAATTTGAGACATATTCCTTAGAATTGGGTACCAGTGCTGGCGAGGCCAGTCCGGAGCAACTAGGATCATTTTTGGTTTTTCCTGTCTGACTTTTAGTAAGACCTTGGAGAGAAGATGCAGAGGGGAAAAGGCATAGACTGATAGGTTTTTCCAAAGGATAGGGCATCCACTTTCCATGCTTTTCTGTGATAAGTTCTTGTGCAGAATTTGTCCAGCTGATAATTTTGGGGAAGAGGCAAATAGAGCTATGTCTGGGCTCCCCCATTTCTGTGTTAACATGCTGAAGATTTGTGGATCCAGTTTCCATTTGTGCGAGTCCATAAGATTTCTGCTTAGGTCATCTGCCAGAGTATTTTGTTTTCCTGGTAGGAATTGAGCTTGAAGATGTATTTGGTAAATCAAAGCTGTGTTCCACAATGCCATGGCTAGTCTGCAAAGGGGGTAGGAATGTGTACCCCCCCTGCTTGTTCATGTACCACATAACTGTGGTGTTGTTCATCTATCAGTAGTCCTGGATGAAGTAAATCCGTGAAAGCTGTCAGAGCATTCTGAACAGCTAGCATCTCTTTCTGGTTGATATGCATATGCATTTGTTTTGGGCTCCATTTGCCCTGAATGCATCTCCCCACCAGGTGGGCCCCCCAAGCATAATCTGATGCATCTGTAGTTAGGATTTGGGTGGCAGGGGGTAGAGTGAATGACTGTCCCTTGTTTTGGCGACATGTCTCTGCCCACTAAAGAAACTCCTGTTGTAGGCAGGGAATGAGAGGAATCATTGTTTCCAGACTGTGACAACGTTGACTCCATAAACTTTTTAGGTGCCACTGTAGATTCCTCATATGCAGTCTCGCATATGGAATTAGTAGGATGCCATGAACCCCAAAGCCTGCAGAACTGGCCTTGTAGATAACTGGGTTTTTGTCGCCATTTGTTTAAAGTATGTTGTCAGTTGCCTTTGTCTGGCATAAGGTAAGCCATCTGGGTAGTTGTATTCAAGCTTGCACCCAGGAATGCAATTATTTGAGAGGGTACCAGCTGGGATTTTTTTTCATTTATTGTGTACCCTAGGCATGTTAGAAGCCTTTTTACAAATGCCAGATGTTGAAGAAGAGTGTCCTTGTCCTCTGCTTGAATGAGACAGTCCATCCAGAGAAGCATAAATTTGTACGCTTTTGTCTGCAAAATGCAATAACTGGTGCCAGGCACTTTGTAAAGACCCTGGACACAGTAGATAAGCCAAAGGGCAGTGCAGAGAATTGATAATGCAGAAAACCTGTCTTGAAGCTGAGGTATCTTCTGCATGATTCCCTTACTGGGATATGCAAGTATGCCTCAAGTCTAGAGTCACTAATCAAGCGTTCCTGCCCAGCATAGGCAGTAGCTGTTGTAAAGTCAGCATTCTGAATTTTGGAATGTCAAAGAACGTGTTCAAAATCGATAAGTCCAGTATTGGACACTAGGCATTGTCTTTTCTGGGTACCAGGAAATGTCTTGAATAAAAACCTTGCCCTTTTTCCTTTTCTGGTACTGGTTGAATAGCCCCCATATCCATGAGGGACATAACTTGTTTCTGAGCCTCTGCCCACTGATTTTGTGGCAGATCTGGCCAACCGTATGGAAATGAAATCTGTACCCCAGGGATATTATGTTTAATACCCACTTGTCCTGGGGTAATTAACTGCCAATTTTGAGCATGAAGTGCTAGTTTTCCCCCCAAGAGGGCTGCCAAAAGATAAGTGCTTGGTGAAGGTAGAGGGAAGTCATTGAGACTGCTTACTGTAGGGTTGTGCTTTGTTTCCTCCAGATTTGGAGGTGGAGGCACCCCATTGCTTTGACCTGTAAGAACCCTGTGATTGGTATCTGGAGCCTTCTGAGCGCCTGGATTTGCCTTGAGCAGCTCTGTTGGACACAGGAAAGGACCAATTTTTAGTAGGCCAGTGCCTACTGAACATGGGTGGCTGCACTTGCAAGAAATGTTTTACAGTTTGCATAGATTTAGCTTGGTCTTCCATTTTTCTTTAAAACCTCTTTTGCCTTATTACCAGAGTAACATGCTGCAAGGGGGAATCCAACAATTTAGCTTTAACATGATCAGGCAGATATTGCTCCTTGAGCCAGGCATGCCTTCTAATCACAGATCCAGTAACTGCGGCCCTGCAAGAGGCCTCCAAGGAATCAAAACCACATTGCAAAGTATGCTTTCCATCCTGTTCTGCTGAATGCAATAATTCCTGTAATTCTTTATTTTCCACACAATCAGAAATCAACATAATTTTCTGTTTCAATAAGCCCATAACATGCTGTTGATATTTAAGCATATGAAACTGGCAGTTTAAGGCCCTAATTGCCAAGGTTGGAGACGTATAAACCTTCTTTCCCCATCTATCCAGCGCCCTGGAATCTCTATCTGGGGAGGGGTAGTAGTTTTGGCTGTAGAGGCCTTTATACCCTTGGGACCCTGTGAAATAGTCTCAGGATCAGCAGCAGGATTTTGAACAGAAATTTGTGGGAGTCAGGAACCCTGCAATATCTGTCTGGCTTACTAGGAGCCGGAGGTAGGGAATCAGGAGCCAAGCTTGATTCTGAAAACACATCAACAATGGCTAATACAAGAGGTATTGTCAAAGGCCTATGCTGAGGAAGGAGGAAAACCCTAAGCCTCTTTTTTGATTCGAAGTCCTGACTCTCCCAGTGAAAATGTTCCCTTAAAGTATGCAAATTTTCTCCAAAAGAGTAATCCTTAGGAGGAGATGCAGATGGGATGGATTCTTCTGCATCAGAATCCTCATGGGGTGGAATCGAAAATTCCTGATCAGAAGAAGAATCAGAAGAAATGGAAACCTGATCTGAAGATTCATAATCGGTGCCTTGCCTAGGCCTCTTAGCGGGGGGGGGGGGGGGAGTGATCAAGGTAATTAAGTCCTCAGCCATTTTGATCATCTGTTTTTTTAGGCATAGGGGTCTAAGCACGTGGCTCATGCATCAGTTTTTAGAAGTTTTTGATCTTGTTTTTGAGGCTGGCGTCAGTTTAATATAAAAATGTTGAGGCCTGAAAACACCCTCAGAAGCCGGTGCCTGCTCAGTGGGTCCAGACCCATCCAAGGGAGAGACATCCGCGGGTTCAATACTCAGAATATCTCGCGGCATACCAGACTCCGAATGGGCCTCAGTAGAGGCCTGCGACTCAAAAGTAGCGGGTATCAGGGGCTACGAAAGCGCCTCACTGACTACCGGCGACTGGCTTAGGAGAAGCTTTGTCAGTTTTGGACCACGACGGTCTGTCTCTGGCTTTTTCTTTGCACTTTTTGAGAACTCCGGTAGTCGGACTGCTAACAGACAACATTTCAGGGTAATTAAATCTTGATCCAAAATATTTTGAAGCTAAATTATACAGACGCTTGGTTAAATCTAGCACAAAACCGACAGCAAGGCACATTATGATCTGGGCCTAGACAAGGAATACAGTACAAATGAAAATCCTTATGAGGTATTTGCTTCCCAAAAGTAATGCAATTATTAACTTTTGCGGACATCAGTAGGGAGCAAGAAAAAGTTTCCCCAACGGGGTACTTAGCTTATAGTTTGAAGACTTCGGTTCTGAAACTCGAATGTGAAAATTTCAGGAGTCAGCCGACCAGCACTTGCGAACTGTTTCTGCTTCGGGAACCATGCGGCAAGAAAGACTGAATAAAATGGCATTGGCTGCATGTTTTATACCCCTGATGACCTGACATCATGGAAGAGGGGACAGCAACCGATGCAGGACCCAAGACTTTGTTATTCAGGCCGACTGAGGGCAACCTGCCAGCAGATTACCTAAATGTAATGACTGCAATAGTGAAACACAAAGAACATCTACAGGTCATCAAATTGGTTTTAAAAGAAAAATGAATAGTTTTGGGTCAGTTTACCATTCAGAGTAAGATGACACTTATACGGACAAAATCAAAGCCGCAAGGATTAACAGCAGCAGATGACATTAGTAAAAGTATAGTTGTCCATGTTGAAATCATCATAACAGTAGATGTTGGAATGATCACTGTTGCTGGAGCCTTAGCAATATGGTTTATTTCCTGCCAAGGATATAACACAGCCTGACAGCTTCCAAAGCTTCAGGGCAACATCCACATATACAAACCATTAGGTATCTTGAGCTGAGCTGACTAAATGACAAGTTTGGGTTTCAAGCCATTCAGAGCTTTATTGCCAGGAGAGAGAGGGAGTATGAACAGTATAAATAAACGTCTACACCCTGCAATAAAAAACACACACCAAAGACAAGGGGGGAGGAAGGAGTAGTTACTGCAGCAGTAATCATATGAGCATCTACTGTTACGGTAAGTTTATTTACACAACTGTACTATGTTCATCATATTGATCACTGCTGCAGTAGCCTTAGCTATACAGGTAGCTTACCTCAGACAACTACATTTGGCAGGTGGAAGAAGTGTCAAGGAGGTCCTGGAGAATGGTCCTAACAAAGCCTGATCTAGACCTAGAGAAGGAATCAAACTTGTAGTGCTTTGTAAAAGTATGTAGAGAGGACAGAGTAGCAGGTTCGAGAATACTTCAACAATCCAACCCTTTCTAAAAAGTCATAGATGAATCCAAAACCTTGATTGAGTTGGGCATTGACCCTGCTTGGAATAGCATTATTATGGTGAGTATAACAGGTAATAGCCTTAGACAACCCACTTGTAAATAGTCTGTTTTGACAAGTCATCTCTTCTTACCTTCACAAGAAAAACAATTGATCAGAATATCTGAAGGATTTAGTTCCGTCAAGACAGTATCCAAGTTCTCTGTGGATAGTCAAGGTATGAAGCATCCTTTCTCCCTCATTTATAAGTTCAGGAAAGAAAAAGATGTATAGTTTGTCTTAAAGTAAACTCAGACACCACTTTAGGCATAAAAGTAGAACTAGCTCTCAAAGAAAAGTACAGTTGTGTACACTTACCATAAATGTAGATGTTAGAGTGTATTCACTGTTGCAGTCATTACATTTTGGTAATCTGTTGGCAGGTTGCCCTCAGTCGGCCTGATTAACAAAGTCTTGGGTCCTGCGTCTGTTGCTGTCCCTTCTTCCATGACGTCATGGGTATAAAACATGCAGCCGACGCCATTACATCAGTTTTTCTTGCCCCAGATGTCAGGTGCCCCCTCTAACAGGGAGCAAATAAACGCAAAAACACAAAAGTATACCTCCAACCAAAAGCAAATACACCAAAAAGGCTTTTAAGCATAGTAAAGGAAAGTAGAGGTATAGCCAGAAGAAGTTAGGGGGCTGAGGGAGGGTAAAGTACAGTTTTGTACCTACCATAAATGTAGATGTCCGAGAGGTATGCATCTGCAGTCCTTACAAATGGGTTGTCCTGGCCTCAGGCAGCCCTTCGGTCGGCCGGATTCCAAAGTCTGGGTCTGGCCTCGGCTGATGTTGCACTTCACCCGACGTCATAGCTGCAGTTCTTCGGGTATAAAGGCATCAGCAGACACCATTTTCCTCAGTGTTTCTTGCCCCAGATGCCAGGTGCCCTCTAGGAAGGCTAAATTTGGATAAATGCAAATGTTTCCAAACAATAGAGAGCAAATAGAAATGAACATGTATATACATATATACAAACAAATACATCATAATAGATTCCCCCAGCTAGCTACAAGATGGGCAAATACCCTAGGAGTACCACAGAGGGGAAGGAGGGTGGGTAATCCTGACCGCAGATGCATACCTCTCGGACATCTACATTTATGGTAGGTACAAAACTGTACTATGTCCTTCAAGGATGCATCTGCAGTCCTTACAAATGGGTAGAATACCATAGCCAAACTGGGGGAGGAGGCACTAAGAGTTTATGGTGTAGTTAAGATCCCTTGCAAAACAGCAGTGGCAAAACCTGCTCGGGATCTGGAGTATAAAGGTAGATTATAATGCTTGGCAAATGTATGCACGGAGCTCCAAGTAGCAGCCTCTAAAATGTCTTTGGTAGCCACTCCTCGTAAGAAAGCTGTGGTAGTGGCTGTAGCCCTTGTGGAATGAGGTCTGATGTTTTCTGGAGTTGCCTTTCCATGAAAAGAGTAACAAAATCTAATGCAATTTCCTATCCATTTTGAGATTGTTTGTTTTGAAATTGCTTTTCCTTCCATTCCTGTTGCATATGCTACCTGAAGCTGGTCAGTCTTTCTATTGTTCTTGGTTCTGTCCAGGTAGTAGCGCAATTGTCTGTGTACATCCAAGGTATGCAGCAATCTTTCCCCCCGGTTCTGTGGGTTGGGGAAGAATGTTGGTAGGTGTATTGCTTGGTTTAATGATACCCTGGAGACCACCTTTGGCATAAAGGTAGGATTAGTTCTCATGGACACTCTATCCTGATGGAAGATAAGGAAGGGCTGTACTGCCATTAATGCCTGTAATTCAGAAACCCTTCTAGCTGAAGTGATTGCAAGCAGGAATGCAGTCTTCCAAGATAAGTACTGTAATTCTGCTGTTGCTGCTGGTTCAAAAGGGGGGAGTGTCAACTTTTCTAACACAAAGTTCAAGTCCCATGTAGGCAATGGTGGTTTCCTTGGTGGCTTTACATTTTTGATTCCTCTGAGAAACTGCCTGAGTAAAGGTTGAGAAAAGACTGGAGGATCCATGTTGTATTCTGCTGAAATTGCTGATGCATGAATCTTAATGGAGGAGTAAGACAGACCATTGTGGAAAAGCTCTGCTAAGTATTCCAGGATGTTAGCTATGTTTGCCAATGATGCATCTACTCCTTTTGTTGCACTCCAAATGAGATATCTTTTCCATTTTGCTGAATAAGTTTTCCTTGTTGAGGGTCTGCGAGCCTCCAAGATAATGTCTTTAACCCTTTGAGATAAATCTGGGTTATTTTTCCTTATGCAATGTTCCAAGCAGCTAGCTGCAGTGTTTTCAAGTTTGGATGCAGGATTCTGAAGTTGTTCTGTGTTAGCAGTAGAGGTAGTAGGGGTAGAGGCCATGCGTGTTCCCGGGACATGCTCCTCAGTAGCGGGTACCAATGTTGCCCTCGGCCAATCTGGAGCTATCAAGATGATCCTCGGGTGATCATCTTTGATTTTCGGTAGCACTTTGTGCATCAAAGGAAGAGGTGGGAATGCATATGCTGTCAGGTTTTCCCAACTGAAGGATAGGGAGTCCACCTTCCAAGCAAGTGGGTGGTATGTCCTTGTGCAGAATTTTTTCAATTGGTGGTTATGTGGGGATGTGAACAGGTCTATTTCTGGCAGTCCCCATTTCCTTGTGATGGTTTTGAAGATGTCTGGATGCAGCATCCATTCGTGGGCATCCGTGGTGGTTCTGCTTAAGATGTCTGCTAATATATTTTCTTTTCCTGGCACGAATATGGCTTGGAGCTGAATGTTGAGGCTCAGGGCCACATTCCAGAGGTCCATTGCCATCTGGCATAGAGGATATGAATGTGTGCCTCCCTGTTTGTTGATATACCACATAACTGTGGTGTTGTCTGTCCTTATCAGCAAATGACCCTGTTGTAGAAATGGTCTGAATGTCTGAATTACCTGTTTTACTGCCAGCATCTCTTTTTGATTTATGTGTAGGTTCATCTGGTCTTGAGTCCATAAGCCTTGTATGCACTTGTCCGCCATGTGTGCCCCCCAACCGAGGTCTGAGGCATCCGTGGTGATAGTCTGGCTTGGGTGAGGCCTGTGGAAGAGCAGTCCTTTGTTCAATTGACAGGCCTGGGCCCACCACTGGAATTCTTGCTTCAGGCATGGAATTATTGGAATTTTGGTTTCTAGGCTGTGTTTGTGCTGAGACCATAAATTCCTCAGGTACCATTGCAACTTCCTCATATGTAGTCTGGCATGTGGAATTAATATTATGCAGGATGCCATGTAACCCAGGGCTTGCAGGATTTTCCTTGCTGTAAGCTGGTTCTGTGTTGTTAATGCCATGAAATAGAGTGGTAGCTGCTTCTGTTTTTCTGCTGTGAGGAATGCCATCTGGTTTGATGTGTCCAGTTCTGCACCCAGGAAGGTTATCCTTTGGGATGGTATCAGCCCTGACTTTTTTGTGTTGACTGTGTATCCCAGGGCTTGCAGCAGGAGAATAACCTTTTTCAAATCTTTTGTTAATTTGTCTTTGCTGTCCGCTTGTAACAGGCAGTCGTCAAGGTATGGATAAATTTGAATTCCCTGAAGTCTGCAATGAGCAATTACTGATGCCAGGCATTTCGTGAATACTCTGGGCGCAGTAGATAAGCCAAAAGGCAATGCTGAGAATTGATAATGCTCTGATCCTGCAAGAAATCTGAGGTATCTTCTGCAATTTGGTCGTATAGGGACATGCAGGTATGCCTCCTTGAGATCCAGAGTCACCAGCCAAGACTCCTTGCCCAGCATGGGAAGAAGTTGCTGTAGGGTCAGCATTTTGAATTTTGGAACAATGAGATATGTGTTTAGAGCGGACAGGTCGAGGATAGGTCTCCATTGTTTTTCCTTTCTTGGTACTAGGAAAAGCCTTGAATAAAATCCTTGTCCTTGTTCCATAGCGTACCTTTTCTATAGCTCTCATCCTTAGTAAGTGGTCTATTTGCTGTAGAGCGTTTGTCCTTTGGTTTGGAGGTAGGTTTGGCATTCCTCTCTTCCTTGGAAGAGTATGGAAGTGAAACCTGTAACCTTTGTCTATTGTCTGTAAAATCCATTTGTCTCCTGTAATGTAATGCCAATTTACTGAAAATAAGGCTAATTTTCCGCCTAAGGGTGCTGCCAGTTGTTCCCTGGTAGGCGGTTTCAGAGCCAAGTCACTGTGATTGTCCTGTAGAAGTGGTAGTGGCTGGATCTGTGGCAGTAGTTCTCTGGCTGTTAGGCTGCCACCGACGTCCCCTGTAGGCACCTCTGGATTGACCTCTGCCTCTAGGGCGTGTATTTCTGCTTCTCTGTGCTCTGGTGGTGTCTGGAAAGGACCAGTTCTTGGAAGGCCAGTTCCTACTAAACCTCGGAGGCTGGACCTGTAAGAAATTCTTGACTGTCTGGACAGATTTAGCTTTTTCTTCCACCTTCTTCAACACTTGCTGTGCAGGGGAACCAAACAAACTGTGCTTTTCCATGGGAGCATCTAGAAGCTTTGACTTTACATGGTCTGGTAAGGATTGTTCTTTTAACCATGCATGCCTTCTGATCACTGTACCAGTCATAGCTGATCTAAAGGAAGCCTCCAGTGCATCATAGCCGCATTTTAAGGAATGATTACTGACCTGCTGAGTGTTATGCACCAAATCCTGAAGGGACTTACGGTCTAAAGGTTCAGGTGAGGACAGTTTTTTAGTGAGCTGATCTAACAGAAATTTCTGATACTGAATCATGTGGAATTGACAGTTTAAGGCCCTAGCCGAAAGAGTAGCAGAAGTATAAACTTTTTTACCCCATCTCTCCAATGCCCTAGATTCTCTTTCAGAGGGGAGGGTTTTTTTGGCAGAGGCAACTGCTACAAGCTTTGGGACCCTGTGAAATAGTTTCAGGATCTGCAATAGGAGCCTTATACAAATGATAATGTGTGTCCAGAACCCTGTAGTATCTGTCGGGCTTAGCAGGGGCCGGAGGCAGTGAGTCAGGGGCAGTACAAGCATCATTAAATGCATCATCCACAACTGTAAGTACTGGAGGAATAGCTAAAAGCCTATGCTGTGGTAAATGCAAAAAGGTCCTAAGCCTTTTCCTAGAGTCTGAAAAATCCTGGCCCTGCCATTGAAATTGTTCCCTCATAGCATGCAAGGTTTCCCCAAAAGAAAATTCCTCAGGAGGAGAGGCAGAAGGTATGGAATCCTCTGCATCAAAGTCCTCATATGGAGAATAAGGGCCCTCTGGAGGATTTGTATTTTCTGAATCATCAGAGGAATAATCTGAAGAAACTGGCTCAGGGGGCTCTCCTCTAAGCCTCTTCTCTGGAGGTGGGTGAGAGGCCCTGTCAGGGTGAGACTGGGTTCCCCTGATCAAAGAAATGAGATCCTCTGCTAGACTAAGCATTTGAGTACTAGAGCTAGGCCTGTGAGAGGGGGCTTTAGCAGGCACGGCCTTGGAAGATTTAGCTGCTTTAGCCCTGGCAAAAGCCTTAATTGACATGGATGCAGGGGGCCTAGCAGCTCCACGTGCAGGAGTAGATACATCTAAGGGGATAGTATCTGATAAATCCTGAGAAACTGTAAGAGCAGGTGGATTTTCGGTAGCAGATTCAGCCATGCTGGAAGGGGCCTCGGTAGAAGGAGGCATGCTTTCGGCCGAAGGAAGAACCGCGGACTCTGCTTCAGCCGAAACAGAGACACTCGCGGTTGGCTTAGCCGCGGTTTCGGCCGAAAACGTGGACCGCGAGTGTCAGTCCTTTTCCTTACGCTTTTTAGCTAAATGTGAAGTCTGAGTCTCCGACGGCATGATATAAGCAAAAGCGGAGCCGAAAAACTCCTCAGCAAACTCCGACCGACGTCTAAGTGTTTGTCGGTTGAAGGAAGCACAGGCTAGACAAGCTGCTACGTCGTGGTCTGGGCCTAAACAAGGTAGGCAGTAAGAGTGGAAATCTTTATGAGGTATTTGTTTCCCACAAGTTAAACAGTTATTCACTTTTTCTGAACTCGGCTGAGGCAAGAAAGAGTCCCCAACGGGGTACTTAGCTTTTTAGAAGTCTTCGGTAGTAGCAATCTCTGGTTCTGACCGACCGGCACTTGCGAACAGCTTCTGCTTCGGGCGCCACGCGGCAAGAAAGACTGGGGAAAATGGCGTCGCCTGATGCCTTTATACCCGAAGAACTGCAGCTATGACGTCGGGTGAAGTGCGACATCAGCCGAGGCCAGACCCAGACTTTGGAATCCGGAATCCGGCCAACCGAAGGGCTGCCTGAGGCCAGGACAACCCATTTGTAAGGACTGCAGATGCATCCTTGAAGGACATCCAGGACTGCAACAGTGAATACACTCGAACATCTACATTTATGTTAAGTGTACACAACTGTACTATGTTCTTCGTGTTTCACTGTTGCAGTCATTACAGTTGGGTAGATTCCCAAAGCTATGGTTGGGAGGAGGAGTTTATACAGCATTAGAGCCAGCTATAAGGCTCTGCAAGACAGCAGTGACAAAGCCAGCTCTGGATTTAGAGAAAATTGGTAAATGATGATGCGTGGTGAAAGTATGTACAGAGCTCCAGGTAGCAGCTTCTAGGATATCCCTGGTAGGAACACCTCTGAGAAAAGCTGCAGAAGTAGATGCATCCCTGGTGAAGTGAGATCTGATCCCATGGGGGATAGGTTTTCCATGGTGCTTATAGCAGAAATGAATGCAATGGCTATCCATTTAGAAATGGTTTGTTTTGAAATGGCCTTTCCCTCTGACCCTGCAGCAAATGCTACCAGCAATTGTTCAGATTTTCTTCGAGATTTAGTCCTTTCCAAGTAGAATCATAGTTGTCTGTGCACATCCAAGGAATGCAGAATCCGTTCCCCTTTGTTCTGTGGATTGGGAAAGAAGGTTGGCAAATGAATGGACTGATTAAGAGCCACACTGGAAACCACCTTGGGCATAAAGGATGGATTGGTCCTGAGAAATGTCCTGTCCGCATGAAAGATGAAAGGCTCCACACTGCCATAAGGGCCTGTAATTCAGACATCCTTCTAGCTGAAGTGATTGCTAAAAGGAAGGCTGTTTTCCAGGAAAGAAATTTTAAGTCTGCAGTAGCAGCTGGCTCGGAAAGAGGTAGAATGAGTTTCTCCAAAACAAAGTCAAGGTCCCAGGCAGGGGTAGGGGCTCTCCTGGGTGGTCTCAAGTTTTTTGCCTCTCTGAGATACTGCTTGAGCAGAGGATGAGAAAAGAGGGGTGGTTCTGTGTTACAGTGAGCTGAAATAGCTAAGGCGTGGATTTTAATGGAGGAAAAAGATAGGCCCTTGTGAAGCATCTCAGTTAAGTATTGCAAAATCTGAGGTAAATTGGGCGCTGCTGTGCTTATCCTTAAAGACTGGTTCCAGGCACAGAATCTTTTCCATTTATCAGCATAAGATTTTCTAGTACTAGGCCTCCAAGATGACATCCATCACAGGTTTGCTGAGGGATAAGGGTGAATTTAAGTGATCAGCCAAGCTGCAAGGTTCAATGTTGAAAGTTGCGGGTGCAGAATTTGGTTCTCCTGCTAAGACAGCAGGGAAGGGGTCTGAGGTAGGTGCTATGGAGATATTTGCGACACTGTGCAAGAGGGGGTACCAGTGCTGGCACAGCCAGTCTGGAGCAATCAAAATCATCCTTTGTTTGTCCTGTTTGACTTTTAGTAGAACTTTGAAGAGCAGAGGCAGAGGGGGAAAAGCATAGACTGACAGGTTTTTCCAGCTGAAGGACAGAACATCCACTTTCCAGGCTTGTTTGTGGTGAGTCCTTACACAAAACTTGTCCAACTGGTAATTCTGGAGGGAGGCAAATAGATCTATGTCTGGGCTCCCCATTCGCTTGTCAACATGTCGAAAATCCATGGTTCCAGTTTCCACTCGTGTGGGTCCATGATGTTTCTGCTTAGTCTGTCTGCCAGTGTATTCAATTTTCCTGGCAGGAATTGAGCTTGTAGATGCACTTGGTAGCTCAAGGCTGTGTTCCACAATGCCATGGCTAGTCTGCAGAGGGGGTAGGAATGTGTACCCCATTGCTTATGTATCACATAACCGTGGTGTTGTCCATTTTTACCATTAGTTGTCCTGGAAGTATCTAGTACTTGAAGGCTGTCGGAGCATTCTGTACAGCTAACATTTATTTTCGATTCATATGAAGGTGCATTTGATTTGGGTTCCATTTGCCCTGAATGCACTTCCCTGCCATGTGAGCCCCCCATGCATACACTGATGCATCTGTAGTTAGGGTTTGGGCGGCAAGGGGTAGTGTGAATGACTGTCCCTTGTTTTCGTAGCAGGCTTCTGCCCACAATAGGAACACCAGGCGTAGGCAAGGTATGATAGGAATCATTGTTTCCAGGCTGTGACAATGTTGACTCCATAGACTTTTTAGACACCACTGTAGTTTCACAACTATGAAACACGAACAAACCAGCAAAAAAGAACTGTAGTTTCCTCATATGCAGTCTTGCATATGGAATTAGAAGAATGCAGGAGGCCATGAACCCCAAGGCTTGCAGAATTTGTCTTGCAGATAGAGTTTTTGTGGCCACTTGTTTGAAGTTACCAAATGAATTTGCTTATCTGGCGTGAGGAAAGCCATCTGGGCAGCTGTGTTCAAGCTTGCACCCAGGAATGTAATCTGTTGACAGGGTACCAGTTGTGACTTCTTTTCGTTTATGGTGTACCCCAGACAAGTTAGAACCCTTTTTACAAACGCCAGATGATTTAGAAGTATACCCTTGTTTTCTGCCTGAATTAGACAATCGTCCAGGTATGGATATAGTTGAATATTTCTTTGCCTGCAAAATGCAATAACTGGAGCCAGGCACTTTGTGAATACCCTGGGCGCAGTAGACAAGCCAAAGGGCAGTGCAGAGAACTGATAATGCAAGTAGCCTGCTTTGAAGCGTAGGTATCTTCTGCAAGATTCCCTGATCGGGATGTGCAGGTATGCTTCTTTTAAATCTAGAGTTGCCAGCCAGGTGTCTTTGCCTATCATAGGAAGTAACTGGTGAAGAGTCAGCATCTTGAATTTTGGAATCTCCAGAAAGGTGTTTAGAGTAGACAGGTCCAGGATTGGACGCCATGATTTGTCTTTTCTGGGTACCAGAAAAACCCTGGAGTAGAAACCTTGTCCCTTTTCCTCTTTTGGTACCAGCTGAACAGCCCCCATGCGTAAGAGGGAAAGTACTTGTTTTTGAGCCTCTTCCCACTGATTTGGGGGCAGGTCTGGTCACCCATTTGGTATTGGCAATGTGTGGAAATGAAATCTGTATATCCCTGGGACACTATTTAAAACCCATTTATCCTGGGTTATGAGTTCCCAGTTCATTGCATGAAGAGCAAGCTTTCCTGCCAAAGGGGCGGTTAAAAGATAAGTGCTTGGTAATTTTAAAAGGAAGTCATTGAGGCTGTTTACTATACGGGGGTGTCTTGTTATTTCCAGATTTGGAAGCGGAGGCCCCCCACTGCTTAGTTCTGAGAGTCCCCTGGGACTGAAACCTGGGGTTTTTGCTGTGTCTCTGTTTGGCTTGAGAGGATCTGGAAGGGGCTGGAAAGGACCAATTCTTAGTAGGCCAGTGCCTACTAAATCTATGGAGGTTGCACTTGTAAAAAATCTAACAGTTTGCATACATTTAGCTTTACCTTCCATCTTTTGTAGAACTTCCCAAATGTTAACAGTGAAACACGAAGAACATAATACAGTTGTGTACACTTACCATAAATGTAAATGTTAGAGTGCATTCACTGTTGCAGTCCTGGTTATTAGAAGAGTCAAAAGAAACAGAATCCTGATCAGAAGATTCATAATCAAGCTCAGCCCTAGGCCTCTTGGAGGGGGGGGGGGGTTGACCACCCCTGATTAGAGTTATTAGATCTTCAGACATTTTTATCATTTGTTTTTTAGGGACAGGGGCCTGAACATGTGGCCTGGGAGTCGTTTTTTTAGACATGGATTGAGATTTAGGCCTTAGTAATGAAGGCGGTGTGGATTTAACATGCAAGTCTCTAGGCCTGAATGCACCCTCAGAAGCCAGTTCTTGCAGAGTGGCTCCGGACCCATCCAAGGTAGAGACATCCGCGGGTTCCATAGGTGAAGCATCTCGTGGCATCATACTGGACTAAGAATGGATCTCAGTACAGGCCTGTGAATCAGAAGTAGCAGGTATCAGGGGCTGCGAAAGCGCCTCTAAGTACCGGCGAACTGGCGACTGGCTTAGAAGCGTCGTTGGCATTTTTAGACCTCGAAGGTCTGTCTGCCTTTATCTTTGTGTTTTTACGGAATCCTGGTAGTCGGATGGATGACTAACCGTCGACATTTCTGGATAATTAAACAGAGAAGCGAAATATTTAGAGGCAAAAATGTACCGACGATAGATTGTGCACTGATTAAATAAAGCACAAAACCTACAGCAAGGTACGTCGTGGTCAGGGCCTAGGCAAGGAATACAGTACGAATGAAAATCTTTATGAGGTATTTGCTTTCCACAAGTAATGCAATTATTAACTTTTACTGACATCGGTAAGGAGCAAGAAAGAGTTTCCCTAACGGGGTACTTAGCTTTAAGTTGAAGACTTTAGTTCTGAAACTCGAAAATGAAAATTTCAGGAGTCGGTCGACCGGCACTTGCAAACTGCTTCGGGTACCGCCCAGCAAGAAAGACTGATGTAATGGCGTCGGCTGCATGTTTTATACCCCTGATGACCTGATGTCATGGAAGAAGGGACAGCAACTGACGCAGGACCCAAGACTTTGTTAATCAGGCCGACTAAGGGCAACCTGCCAGCAGATTACCCAAATGTAATGACTGCAACAGTGAAACACGAAGACCATCCCGGCCTCTGTGGAAAATGATGTATGGTTGTTTCATGAGAAGAGCTTGAAACACAGATACCCTTTTTTTAGCTAAAAAGTCACCTAAATATGGAAAAATATGGATACCCTGTAGTCTACAATGAGCTATAACTGGAGCCGGACACTTGGTGCAGTTGATAACCCAAAGGGTAAGGCAGAGAATGGATAATGTGATCCAGACACGCAAAACATTAAAAAAGGTTGGACATCTGTATGAATATCGATTTGATAAGCACGTTTTAAATCTAGTGTTGCCAGGAAACATGAAAGAGGAAGAGATAGGTTGTGAAGGGACATCATTTTGAATTTGGGTACTATCACAAACAGCTTTAGGAAAGAAAGACCCAGACCTGATCACCTATTTTCCTTCTTTAGCACTTGAAATATCCTTCAAACCCTTCCCTAGGAAGGAGGAACTACTACTACTAGGGACAACATGTGATGAAGAACCAGTGCAAACAAAATATTGGAGGAGAAATGTCCCCCTGGAAAGGAGGAATTCCATCCTACAGCCATCTGTACTCTTGAATGTTTCAGACAAATGGGTTCTGAAAATGAATCTGTTGCCAAGCAGAAAAATGGAGATTCAGACTTTCTGGAAGAAAAAAAAGGAGCCAGATAGGAACGGAACATGTTACAAGGTTTCTTAAATAGTCATTCAGATGTGCTGGACTTCCCTTGGTTTTGGGAGGTTCAAGTCATCTTTTCGGAATTCTCTTTCCATTTCTTAAAAGTCTGTTTTTCTTTATTTTACCGAGACTGTTTATTCTGCTTTTTTGCTAAAGTTGGATGAGGAGATAGAAAACCCCCCTTTTGATGCTTTGATATAATTCTGCAGGTGGGTTTTGAAGCATGTAAGGTTTTCTGAACTTGTTTATAAATTAATTTTATTTTTGATGAATCAGGTTTAATGACTTTTTAAAGTTTAATTGCTTGATTGATTTGTGATGTCATAATATGGATGTTATTTAAGTAGTGAATTGATTTTATCTGATGTCTGAAGAAGTTAATGCATTGTTCATCAACGAAAGCGCTTACATAAACTTGTCTTTGGGAGATTACCACTGCCTTTATTTTTTTTATCAGTTCTTGTTGTCTGTGCGGACAATCTTTATCAGAGAGAGAATTTAAAATTTCATTTTTAACATCGGTGAGGTTCTGAGAAAACAACCATGCAAAAGGGAGCAATGAGGATCACTGTAGGTCTGTTGCAGGCTGCTTTCTGAAGAAACTTTACCATCAAAGGCACTGGGGGGTAAGCATAAAGCCATCCTGAGGCCCAGCAAGCACAACAGCATCTCTGGGTGACAGTCCATGAGGGGAAACAATGGCATAAAAGCTGCCGCAATCTATGTTGGACGGGGAGGCAAACAGATCACAGCACAGAGCCCCAGTGCTAAAAAATCCAAACTGCCACTTTTGGATTTAGAGACCACTATAATGAGACTACAAAATGCTCCTGCTGAGGCAGTTACCTAGAATAAAAAAGTTACATATGCACCATAAAGTTCCAGCTGTGTTGTCCATTTTCATTCTTCCTCAACCAATGGGTCCGGACCAGAGACTTGGACCCGACTTGGCTGCTTCTTCCAGATCATTGGATCCTAGAACTGGAGTTGCTCCCTTTACCCAAAATGCCCCACCAACTTAATGTACCTCAGGTCGAGTTTGCTGCCCCTATATGTAAAAGAAAAACAGTGATAGAAAAAAAAGCAGCGGTAGCATAAAAAGGGAATCTGGAGCTCAAAAAAGGAACAAAGGTTCCTATACAAACTCTATGGTCTCTCCAGAAGGTAACAAAAGGGGGGGGGGGGCTGGTGGGTGGAGAGTTGAGGAAGAATGAAGAGAGAAAACACTTAAGGAAGGATATTCCAGAGTACTGCAGAGCTAATGGCTGCACTGTTCCTGGAAATCAAATTAATTTGTAATGGGCAATGAAAGTATGGGAATTAGCCCAGAGTTGCAGCTACACATATATCTAAAGATGCTCTGGACCAAAAAACCAAAGAGACTGCCATGGATCTTGTGGAACAAGCTCTAGGAGGTTTTGTTAATGATAAACCCAATTTACCACAGACAAAGGTTACACAAATCATTCAACTATCTGGCCAATGTAACTTTAGATACCGGATTTCCCAATCTGGCAGGAGAAAAGGAAACTAAACTGGTCAGATTTCTGAAATTCTTTGGTTCTATGAAGGTAGAAACGAGATTGTCTATGCACATCCAACAGATGTAACATTCTCTCTCTCGTTGGAAAAATTTGGAAATAAATTGGGAGATTAATGACCTGGTTAATATTTGACTCAGAAGCTACCTTAGGTAAATAAAAAAAATAAGAGATGAATTGGTTCACAATGACACCCCGTCTTTGTGAAAAATTAGATAAGGAGGCTTTAAAGACAGAGCCTAGAATTCAGCTACTACTCTAGCCGATGTAATAGCCACCAGAAAATTGGTTTTCCAAGATAAAAATGTTAGGTCAGCTTTGACTGAAGGCTCAAAGGGAGATTTAGTTAAGGTTTGGAGCATTATATTTAAATTTCAAGGGGGCATAGGATCTTTTAAAGGAGGTCTGAGCAAAAAGCTTCCTTGAGAAAGGCCTTACATAATTTAGAAGAGGCCAACGTGGAGTTATTTATGCACACGTGGAAATTAGAAATGGCAACCGACTGAACTCTAATCGTTGAAAAACTTGCTTCTTCAGAAAAGAAGAAAGGCCAGACTTGAAAACCTCCAGGAACACAGATTCCTCTTGGGAGGGGATATCACAAGATCAACCGCCTCCTTTTCAAAAGCTCATGGATGACTCTGAAGGAGACATCATCAGGTGGTGATCTGGGGGACCTCTCCCCCCTCAGCAAAATCAGTGTCTTCCGTGAGGGATTCCATAGCGGAATCTAAATGCCTGTTTTTGCACTTTCTCTTGTGAGGGACTTCTTAAATGGGCTGTTTTGGGAAAGTATCGGAAGAGATTACAATGCCCTGACAGACTGGCTGGAGGTTTGCTCGGGTTGGCTATCACAATGGAAAAGATGATTGAGACTCAGGACACCGAACAGTATGAGGTACGGTTGTCTGATCCGATGGGGGCTGGGATGTCTGATGTCTTCGCAAAGCAAAAACTCTCAACCTCAAAAGTGGAATGCCTAGGAGAAACAGAAGTCAATGAATCGAACACTGAAAACTCTCGGATCAGCAGCTCCTGTAACCCTGTAAGCACTCTACCCGAGGAGGGAGTTGGACCAGAGCTATCCAGCGCTGGGCTCTGAGGGGAAGAGACAGTTCTGAAAGCTCTGGAGTATATTTTAAGCCCCCGGATCAGGTATTTATTATGCTTTGGCTCAGAGACTTCCTTCTCTGGTTCTGAGGTACTCCATGCCGGCTGACTCAGGGGGACCACTGGAATCAAATAAACACTCTTCAGATCCAAAGTAGACATCCCAAGAATCTCTGATCAGACAGAGCCAAAATGGAGGGTTGGATCAGAGGAGGAGATATCAAAGAGGAAGTAGTGAGACATTGGCTCTCAGGCTCAGAAGGAGTCAGAGCTGGGAGAAACCCATCTGTGCTCGGAGGAACTTTCGCATCATCCTGTAACATTTGCTTTGGAAAGGCTTCTGCAGGACCGAAGAGATGAGGTAGTGGAAGGAGGTCTAGAATGCCTTTGAGGTGACTTCTTTAAGAATGGAGATGGGAGTTTGAATGAAATAGAATCCGATGGGAGTGGAGGGGTATGGATGTGGAGATCTTGCACTTCAAGGTATTGGGATCTGGGACCAGTGGATATGATTTTTTAGGACCTTGGTAGGAGGCACTGATGAGGAAGACAAAGTTGAAGGACATTTGAGACCTTTTTGAGGCTGCTTGCCCTTAGTTTGAGGATCACCTTTAGCTTTTTCAGGCTTCTTAGGAGTATGAGCCCCAGGAACTAAGGAAGAAGATTTAGAAGGTAAGAGCCCAGAGAATCAACTTGTTTTTATGATCAATCAAGGCCCTAGAATTGAAACCAGAGCAAATTTCGCACTCTATCAAGTTGAGATAGACCCAGACAAGCACATTCCCTGCGGGCATCAGAAGTGGGAATCTTATGCCCACAGGAAATGCACTTCTGAAACCCAGAAGGTTTTTCTGACATCTAAACAGGGCTACCAACAAAAAGGCAGTAACAATATCTTAGCAAAAAGGCCAAGAAATGATAGAATTGCACTATCCACTATACCAACTAACAAACCAGACTTTTTTTAAAAAGAGAAAAGTAAGGGAAAGAGAAAAAACTACCAACAGTGGTAGAAAAGGTATTGGAGGCATACAAAGGAATACCAACAATGGCAAGAAATAGTTACCAAAAAAACTAACTTAGCTCTGAGAAAGGGAGAAGCTAAAAGGGGAAATTATGGTAGAGAGGAAGATGATAGGTAAAATATCAAAAATATAACTCTCAAAACCCAGTTAGTAAGAAATTCAAATACACCAAAAATGCTTGAGAGCTACGAATCCATGTCTGAAGCCTACTGACAGCAAATGAGATCTGAGGTATGTTGAGTTGGTGGGGCATTGGACCTGATGATCTGGAAGAAGGGGTCGAGTCAGATCAGAGTCTCAGATCCGAACCCATTAGTTGAGGAATGAATGAAAATGAGAGATTGTTAGACTTCTCCGGGATGTTTGTTGCCATCAGAAACCGCTGAGAAGATATTGCCACTGGTAAACTCTCAAGGCCTCCTGCCAAAGAGGATAAGAACATGTTCTCCGTGTTTGTTGAGATACCAGATAACAGAAATTACCTGTCTGTATCACAATCACACCTCTGGGAAGGGCATCCTGAAAAGCCCACAACACAAGGGCTGTTCTTATGTCCAGAACATTGATGTGAATGGGAACCTCTGCAGAAGATCAGGACATGAACAATCCTCCCTTTGAAATGCTCCCCCACCCTGGGAGGGAGGCATCTATGTTGACTGTGGCCATGGGAGAAGGGATTACAAACTGTCTCCCTTTGGTTACCAGGGAAGAGTGCATTCACCAATGAATGTGCTCATGACACTAACTGTATGGGGAAATCCAAAGGATGAGTAAGGAAAGTGCATTAAACACAGTCCATTGTAGAGCCCTCATTTGATATCAGGTTAAAGGAACCAACCCTACTGACACTGCTCTATGACCCACAAGCTTCCGTGTGATGGTGGTTTCAGAGTTGCAAGTACTGGCAGGGCCTGAGTCTAAAGGCTGGAAAAAAAACGAGTTATGTATTTACCATAACTTGGCATCTGTGCTGTCCAATGTCATTATTCATCATCAATGGGTCTAGGCTCTAACCTCGGATCTGAGCTGGTAACTTCTCAGACAGATCCAGAGCTCAAGCTACTCACCTTCCCATAATCCCTTGCTACTTTCTAACCCTCAGATTGAGTTTGCTAAATTAACTGAAACACAGAAACCACATCTGCAGTAGAAAACAAAAACTTGCCACCAAATACAAACCACTTCAACCTTACCAGACCCCCCAGAAGGAAGAGGGAACAGAGGGTGGGAATGTGATGAAAGATGACACTGGATAGCACAAATGCCAAGTTATGTACATAACTATCTGATAATATCCATGTCATTATTAATCACTGATGGGTCAGTGTCCCCAGCTACTAGGAACCCTGGGTGGCCTCAAGGAAAGATATGCCAGAGCATGGAGGAACCAAAGCAAGCCCTTTCCCTGGACAAGTCCAATTTGTAGTGCAAAATGAAAGTATGTGGACTAGACCAAATCGCAGCAGCACAAATCTCATCAATGGAAAGTATAGCCAAGAAGGCCAACAAGGTAGCAACAGATCTAGTGGAGTGGGCCTTAACTGGTCTGGGTAGTTCTAAATGCCGACTAGCATAAATAAAGGAAATACAACCAGCAATCGACCTGGAAATAGTCACTTCAAAAGAGTTTGTCAGACTTTCTGAATTCCTCAAGTCCTTTTTAAAAAACAAAAGTGCAATTGCCGGGAGACATCTAAGCAAAACAAGATATATTCTCCTTTATTAGAGTAATTATGGAAAAAGACAGGTAGTTGAATCAACTGATTAAGATTTGCTTCAGAAGCCACACTGGGAGGAAAGGAAGGATTTTTCTAAGGGACACACTGTCCTTATATGAAGGCTCATAAATAGGGGGCTTAATGCACAAAGCCTGTAGTTCCAAGATTCTCTTAGCAGAAGTAATGGCTACTAAAAAGGCCGAATTCCAGGATAGGAATTTAATACCACATGAGCTAGCAGGTACAAAAGGATTTTGCGTCAAACTGCAGCACCAAGGTCAAATCCCATGGAGGTGAAGGATCCTTAATAGGAGCTCTAAGAAAAAACTCCCTTCAAAAAGGTTTTACACAATTTGGAAGAAAAGATAGGCACATCTTTTACATGGAAATTGGAGATAGCAGCCAACTGGAGCTTGCTGGTAGAAAACACTCACCTCATCCTGGAAAAGGGAAGATAAAAAGATCAAAATATCAGGGATAGGGTCTGAAAACGGATCTAGATTTCGTTGCTTGGCCCAAATGGAAAACCTTTTCCACTTACTGCAATATACCTTCTTTGTAGATGGCTTTTGAGAAGCCAAGATGATGTTCCTCACTGGGGAAGGAAGACTGGACTGGCAAAGGATTATTGGAACTGGAAAATCCATGCAGCCAAAGGATCCTGAGATTGGGAAATCAAAGCCCAGAGGGATGGGAGAAGAGATCCAGAATGGGATCAGTATCTAAGGTGTATACTTCATATGAGACCGGTGGAAGGAGAAACACACCTGCTGAGTCCAGAAAGGGGCAATAAAGATGAGAGAACTCTTCAGAAGACTAGCTTTCTGTAAGACTATGGGTATTATGAGAATAGGGGGGTTAAGCATAGAGGAGACCTGAGGGCCAATTGTGAATAAGGGTGCCCCTGGGTGACTTCCCTGATGAAGGAAGCAGGGCAAAGTAACTGCTGCATTTGTGGTTGACTAGGGAAGCAAAAAGGTCGCAGCATGGTTGACCCCAATGGTCGAAGATATGCCTCGCCATTGATGGATTCAGGGACCACTCATGAGTACTCAAGATGGGCCTGCTGAGGTTGTTGGCCAGTACGTTGGAATCATCATCATCCCCTTTTTCCCATTTACATGTGGTCGGGGTATCGTATTAACTGTCGCCAACTCTCTCGATTCACTGCCACTCTCCTGCCTTCAACACTCATGCCTGACTGTTGCAGATCTTCTTTCACACAATCCATCCACCTCTTTGCTGGATGCCCTCACTTCCTCTTGCCTTCTTCCTGTCTGTCCCAAATCTCCCTCACCAGATTGCCTTCTGCTTTTCTACACGTGCCCATACCACCGTAATCTGTTTTCTTTGATCTTTTCTGTAATTGGAGGTACTTTGGCTTCTGCTCTTATGTCCTCATTTCTTCACCTGTCCTGCAGTATGCATCCTACCACCTTTCTCAGGCACTTCATTTCCATCACCTCTAGCTTCTTCAACTGTTCTGCCTTTACTACCCAGGTTTCTGTACCATACAGTAGTACTGGTCGCACCACTGTCTTGTACACCTTACTTTTCAGCTTCTTTGGCATTCTTCTGTCATATACTACACCTGATACTCTATGCCAGTTGGCTGCAGCCCCTCTGATTCTAGCTTTGACCTCTTCATTCAGACTACCCTTCTCCTTAACCACCCCTCCCAGATACTTGAAGCTGTTTACCTGTTCCACTATCTTCCCGTCTATCTCTATTCTCAGCTTCTTCTGATTTCCCCAGTCTGCTGCCATTACCACTGTCTTATCTGTGCTTAGTTTCATCCCATGTGCCTTTAGATTTGCATTCCATTCTCCTATCCTTTGCTGAAGTTCTAGATCAGAGTCTGCCTGTACTGCCACATCGTTTGCATACAGCAGCTTTGTTGCTCTGACCCTCCAACCGGTTTGCTGATGTAGTCCATTACCAGTATGAAACAGCAGTGGGGCTCAGAGTTGAACCCTGGTGTACACCCACTCCCACTGGGAACCCCTCAGTGAGGCCAAACACTGTTCGTACTTGAGTCACTGGGTCCTTGTACATAGCCTGTACTAATTCTACCAATGTTTCTGGGACTTCAAACCACCGCAGTACTGCCCAGATCAGCTTTCTTGGGACCTTGTCATATGCTTTCTCCAAGTCTAGGAAAGCCCAGTTTGACACTCTCCTTTTCTCTAGTTTCTTCTCAAGTATCTGTCTCAATGCAAACATCAGGTCAATTGTGCTGCATCCTGATATGAATCCGAACTGTTCATCTCCCATTTACATTCTACTATTCTGCATATCAGTTTATCAATCACCCTCTCCAGAACTTTCATGCAATGTGGTAGGAGTTTGATGCCACAGTTGTGGATGTCCCCTTTGTTCTTGTACACTGGCACGAGTATGGTTATTCTCCAGTCATCTGGAATGCGCCTTTCTCTCCACACTGCAATTAGTACCCTCAGGAACCATTTCTCCCCTAGCTCACCCAGCAGCTTTATCATATCTGCTGTGACCTCATCTGAGCCTGCTGCTTTCCCTGACTTCAGTTTCCGTAGTGCTGCTCTTACTTCTTCTAAGCTGGGCTCCTCTTCTACTCTCATTGTAGGCTGTTTCTGGGGCAGTACCACTTCTGTGGGGTTTTCTTCATTCAGAAGCTGCTGGAAATACTCCTTCCATCTGCCTTTGATGTCCTGTGGGCTGGTAAGCAGGTTGTTGCTGGAATCCCTTATGAAGGGTGTCTGACTATCTTCTTTATCTTTCTGTCTTTGCCTTGCAACCTGGTATACTTTCTTTGTGCCCCTTACTAAGTCACTTTCCAGAAGCTGATAGAGTGCCTCTGATGCCCTATTCTTTGCTATTGCAACTTCTTTCTTAGTTTCTTTGTTAGCCAACCAGTAGTCCTTCCTAGCTTGGTCAGTCTTTTCAATCTCCCCTTCTTCCTGCACTCCTCCTTTCTTTTGATTACTTCCTGCACTTCTGCATTCCACCACCAGCTTTCCTTATGTACCTTATTTCCATACCTGGCTCGGCCACATATCTTTTCTGTAGTCCTAACACATGCTGTTTTTAGGCGCTGCCACTCTTCAACTCCACCCATTTCCTCCCCCTCTTGGGGTGCTAGAGCCCTGAGTAATTCCGTGAACTTCTGTACTTTCTCTCCAGTCAACTTCCAGGTCTTCAGCCTGGTCTCTGTTGACCTTACAGCTTTCTCTGACCACTGCTTGCAGCTGATTGTGGCAACTACTGGTTTATGCTGTGAACCGACTTTCACTGGGGATGTTCTACCCCAGTGCCTTTTCCTTACTAGGAGGAAGTCAACCTGAGTTGCTTGTTGGCTACTCTTGTATGTGATCTTGTGACTGTCTCTCTTTCTGAACCATGTGTTGGCTACTATCAAGCCCTTTGCCAGACAGAAGTCTAGAATGGCTTCTTCTTTATTCCTATTGCTCCACCCATGTGGACCCAGGCAGTCCTCATATCCTGTTTTGTCTGTCCCGATACATGCATTTAAGTCACCCATTATCAACACCAATTCATGTTGTCCTAGTAGGTCCTGCAACTGCTGTTTGTAAAAAGACCAACCGCTTTGGGCATCTATTGTGGTGCGCAGTATCAAGATAGGAGAACACGGATCACAAACTGTGTGCCGTGGCAGGACTAGCCACTAGACGGTGTAAAATATGGCTCTAGGTGATTCGGTCATGTTGACAGTCACCAAAAAATGGGCATGGGTAGTTACCGGTGATAAGTGGGTTGAGGACCTGGCCTACTCTCTGACCCACGCCAGGGACCCACGCTAACGGTGGGAGGGGTATATGTGCCCCTATTGGCCAATGTGTGCCCGCCATAAAAAGCCCAGCAGCCCTGGGTCAATAGGCTACTGGCTGGCCGGTGTCTAGTTGCCCAGCCTGGGTTACCTCTTGAGTGAAAGCTGGACATAAAACTAACCTGCCAAACATGAACTGAGAATTGCTACACTTAATGTAGGTTCACTGACAGGACGCAGCTTGGAAGTGGATGACATGATGATACGGAGGAGGCTGGACATCCTATGTATCCAAGAGATGAGATGGAAGGGCAGTGCAACAAAGCCACTTGGCTTGGGATCCAGACTACTACTCAGGTGGTGGACAGGCTAGAAATGGTATAGGAATTGTGGCGAGACAGAGGCTTCAGAAGTCAGTGAGGGATATCATCAGAATTAATGACAGACTCATGGCAATCAGACTCCAGTGTAATGATAGGACAGTATTCATAATCTCAGCCTATGCCCCACAGCAGGGTTGTGATAGTGAGGAAGAGGGTGCATTCAGACGTTGGAACTCTCTGGTATATCAGCTGCAAGAAGAAAGCGCCTGGAAGACATTGCCCATTCCCACACTATCATGGCCTCTCTGCACAGAGGATAAGACTGTATACACCCTTGCTTGTTGAGGAACCAGACTACAGCCATGTTGTCCGTCTGAATTGCTATGGTCCCCAAAGGGAGGCAGTCTTGAAAGGCTTGCAGTATTAAAAGGACTGCTCATCTCCAGGGTGTTGATGTTCAGTTTGGTCTCTACAGGGGACTACATACCTTGAACCGTCCTTCCCTGAAAATGCCCACCCCAACCCAACAGGGAGGCATCCATGGTCACTGTGGACTTGGGTGGGGAAGACAAAAGGGCCTGCCTAGAAAAACGTCCTGAGACTGAAGCCACCAAAAAATATGATTTCTGCATACTTGCATCAATTTTATTGTCGAACTGGGACAGAATGGACCACTGGGCTGCAAGGGTCCCTTGGAGAACTTGCATGGGATACCTGGCAAGTGGCACCAACTGAATGGCAGCCACCATGGAGCATAGCGCTTTGAGAATCAAATGAACAGGTGGACATGGTAGATTCAAAGAGAAACTTTATCCTGAATTAATTGGACCCTGCGAAAGGGCAGTGCTGCTGTCTCTGATACAGTGTCCAGCAGGACTCCAATGAACTCCAGATTGTGGCTCAGAACTAGAGACTTGGGCAGGTTCACTGATACGTAGATGCTGGAAAAGCCTGAGGACATACCTGGTTGCCAGTGTTAGTCGATGCCTTGTGGGCACCATAAGTCAAATGTCCAGGTAAAGAAAAACCTGGAAACCCCTGCAGTCTGAGATGAGCTGCCACCACTGCCATGCAATTGGTAAACACCCAATTTGCTGTGGTGAGTCCAAAGGGCAGGGCTCTGAACTGGTAATGATTGGTCTCCTAGCCATCTGTCAATCTTTGTGTGATATTATGCATCCTTGAGATCCACTGAGCACATCCAATCGTCCTTGCGCAGGACAAAATGGACTATACACTGATCGCCTGGAAAAACAAGTTATGAACTCTCTATAATGTTCGATGTTTGTAGTCCAACTCACCCTCCATTCTTGCACTTGGTTTCAGAGCCGAACTTCTGTCCAGACTCAGCAGTTCTCTAGCTCAAAATCTTCTGGTTGGCTCATGGCAAGGAGGTATCCCATAATGCACCACTAATGTAATCCCACATCTTGTTTGCTGCAAGTAGTAAATATACAGAGACAAAGAACAAACCATGTAGAAAGATCTCAACATAGAGATAAGGCAATAGTCACAATACCCCCAGATCCTCAAGGAGGGGGCAGGAGGGAGGGTTCATAAGAATGAAGGATGAGATGGACTACAAGCATCGAAAATTATGGTGAGTACATAACTTCTTTATGTTCCGTAATCCTATCTCGTCTTCATTCTTACACTTGGGACAGCATCCCTAGCACCTTTATCTTGGGTGGCTCACTGGAAAATGCCCCTGAGTACTATGGAACCAGAGGAAGACCTGTCCCTGGAAGCCATGTTTAATTTGTAGTGAGTTATGAATGTAGGAGGTGAAGCCCATGTTGCTGCTGCATAAATGTTATCTATCGGAATCTTTGCTTGAAAGGCTACCGAAGTAGAAACAGATCTGGTAGAGTGAGCTTTCACCTTGAAGGGAAGATCTTTGCCACTGGATGTATAAATAAATGAAATGCAGCTTGAAATCCAGTGAGACAAGATGAGTTTGGAGACTGGTAGGCCTTTCCTTGCATCCAAAAAGGAAATAAACAATTGGTCTGACCTGAACTTCTAAGTTCTATCGAGATAAAATTGCAATTCAAGCTGGTGAAATTTGTACTCTGCCTTGTCAGAAAAGTTAGGGAAGAACACAGGTAATTCAATGGATTGATTAATATTGGCCTGAGAAGAGACATTAGGAACAAATGAAGGGTTGGTGCGCAAGGAAACCCTATCTCTGTGAAACACCAAATAAAGGGCTTAATAGAGACGGCTTGCAGAACTGAGACCCTCCTTGCAAATGCAATGGCCACTAAAAATATGGTTTTCCATGATAGGAACTTGAGGTGACAAGTTGCTGAAGGTTCAAATGGACTAAGTAAGTTTTTGAAGTACAAAATTCAAATCCCATGGTGCCACAGGATCCATGACTGGAGGTCGTAATAATGTGGCTCCTTTAAGGAAAGCTCTACACAATCTATGTGCCATAGGGTTAAGGATCATTAGCCAAATGAAAGGTAGAAATAGTTGCCAATTGAACTTAAATAGGGGCAGCTGCTGAGCCTAGATGGAACAACTGAGTAAGGAACTCCAAAATGGCAGAGATGGGAGCTGCATAGGGAACGAGGTTTCTCTCACGGGCCCAAAAGGAAAACCTTTTCCACTTGCTGGTGTAAGTCTTTATAGTTGAAGGTTTGTGAGAAGTCAGAATATGTACATCAGGGGAAAAGTCAAGAAGCCTGACTAGAGATGGAATTGGAGCAGCCAAGCTGTCAAATTGAGGGTGTGGAGAGAGGGATGGAACATTCCTGACGTGTCTCAGCAAATCTGGCACTGGGTCCAGAGTCCAAGGTTCATCCATTAGATGAGGTCTGAAGAGGGGGAACCAAATCTGATGAGGCCAGTAAGGAGCAATGATGATCATTTTGTTTCCCAAGAAATCTTGCTTTCTGAATTACCTTCGATATCAGGGAAAATGGTGGAAATGCATAGAGAAGTCCCAAGGGCCAATCATGAACGAGTGCATCTCTGGGGTGCCTCCCCCTTCAGGGGGATCAAGGTGAAGTAGCTGCTGCATTTGGCATTCAGAGGGGTGGCAAAAAGATCGCAGCAAGAATCTGTTCCCCAATGTGTGGATTCAGAGACCACTCGTAAGGCATCTGAATAGCCCTGCTGAGCCTGTCTGCCATCATGGTTTTCCCCGGAATGTGCATTGTATCAGAAAACGTTGGGAAGACACTGCCCACTCCCACACTCGAAGGGCCTCTCTGCAAAGGGGATAAGATCTGGTCCCTCCTTGTTTATGTACCATACCAGAGACATATTGTCCGAGTGGATCGCAATCGTCCCTAGAGGGAGAAAGCTGTGAAGTGCTTGCAACACCAGAAGCACTGCTCTCATCTCCAAGATGTTGATATGCAAATGAGCCCCGTGTTCCTGCCAAGTGCCTTAGACTGTTCTCCCTAGATAATGCCCCCCCCCCCCCCCCGAGAGGCATCCATGGTCACAGTGGTGACAGGGGGAGACTGAACAAAAGGTCTGCATGTGATCAGATGACTTGTTTGGGTCCATCAGCATGAGTCTGTTATCAGAATGGGGTGAGAGAGAGGTAGATGTTGCAGTGACCATTGGGCAAAAAGTAACTACTGCAGAACCCTCATGTGCAGTCTGGCTAATGAAACTAATGTTACTGTAGAGGCCATCGTCCCTAACAATTTGAGCACAGTCTTTACTTTTGCCTCCAGCTGAGGAAGCAGACTCAAAATTTGTTGCCTGAGATTCTGAATTCTCTCTATGGGGAGGTAAGCCCTCATTGTGACAGTATTTATTTCCGTGCCAATAAAATTCACATGCTCAGAGGGCGATAATGCAGATTTTTGCCAGTTGATTGTAATCCCTAGCTGCAGGCAAGTGGAAATGGTGGTGTCCCTGGCCTGTAATAGTAGAGGCCTGGTGGTGGCAGTCAGGAGCCAGTCTTCCAGGTACGGAAACACTTGGAATCCAAGGAGTCTCAAGTGAGCCATTACCACTGTCATGCATTTGGTGAACACCCTAGGGGCTGTGGTGAGACCAAAGGGCAGGGTGCGAAACTGACAGTGAAGTGACTCCTTGATGCTCTGTCCATTTTGATGTGGTAGTACGCATCTTGGAGATCTATGGAGCACATCCATAAGTTTTTCCCTAACAGGAGTATAGAGTGTAAAGTAACCATTCAGAACTTGGACTTCTGTACAGATTTGCTCAATTTGCTGAGATCCAAGATGGGTCTCAAGTCCCCTGTTCTTTTTGGCACCAAAAAGAATCTGGAGCAAGTCTCTAATCCTACTTGGTCTGCGGGGATGGGTTGGATGAGTCTCTTTACGAGCAACTTTTGGATTTCCAGAGTTGCTGAATCCCTGTGATTGGGTGAAACATCTAGGATTTGTCTGATCAAAGGAGGGGGAAGAGAGAAGGGAATACAGTATCCTCTGGTAATTATCCTTCGTAACCACTTGTCTTGAGTGATATCACGCCAGGCTTCTGGGTATAAGGATATACGTTAGCTCGACTGGCTCCAGAGATGCGCAGTCGAGCCTCCTTTCAGGAGCGCTGGTAGGGACGACCACGAAAGGAATCACGGTCTCCCTGGTTCTGTGGGCTCTGCCTCTAGGGCAGTATCTACCATTATTTCCTCCTCCTCCTCTGCGCCAGGAGAAGGCATCACCCTGTGCATCCTGGAAAAACCTCTGCGACTTCTTGAACCACATTTTACCACCCTTCTGCCCTTTGGGATAGGGTCTAGAAGGAACATAAAAACGGACTCCCACGGCAGACAGGGTTTTCCTTCCTGTTCGCACCTGGTGAGTGTGTCCTTTACCTTGGGTCCAAACAACGAGGACCCATCAAAGGGGGCATTGGTAAATGTAGACTTAAAGGCCTCTGCAAAGTTACACAAGCACATCCAGGAGTGTGTTCTAAGAGAAACCCCTGAACCCGCTGCCCTACTCGCTCCATCTGCTGCATAAGATATCAGCCACATGGAAGAGTTTACGATAGAATTTAAGGTAGACATCTGTGCGTTAAACTCATCAGACACTGCTTCAGATACGTTACCCTTGTAGAGTCTCTCCCAGTTCTTTCAGATCTCTCTGCAGCCTAGTAAGGTGAGACAGGGAGTTCAGCGATCTCAGTGTAAAAGCCGCTGAAGAAAAGATACGCTTCCCATACCTATCCATCGTTCGAGACTCCTGGTTTGGTGGACGGACAGTGAAGGAAGTTTCAGCAAGTTACTTTTCGGTGGCTTCTGCCACCACCATGGCATTTACTGTCACGCCTTTAGTAAGAAAATCTTTGTTCTGAGGTGCTGACAAAAATTTATTAGGTCTTCTAGGAACCGGTTTCCACAGTATTGGGAGATTCCCACACCTTTTGACTCACTAGATCCAGTAGCTTGTCAAAAGGTGGAGACACCCAAGAGGCGGAGGGTTGAGACCCAAAAGCCTTCAGGTACACCGACTCATCAGAAGGTGAGGTGGTAGGCCAGCCGCCTCTCTGTTTCAGGATCTCAAAGATATCTGCAAAGGAGATAGACGACGACTTGGGGGACCCTTCTGACTCCTCAAGGTCAGTGTCTGATGTAATGGACTCATCGGGGGAGTCAACATGTTTCCTCTTACAAGTTTTTTTTCTTCTGAAGAGGCTCCTCAGAAGGATATTCTGGGGAGACCTCAGAAGACTAGGGACCACTCATGGAGGTTTCCTGAGGCTGCGAGTCTCTGCTGTGTTGGATGAGAGAGGGCGCCAAGACTGAAGTCGGTGCTTTAGGGGGAAGAGTGCTGGTACTCCTGGTTGGAACTGAAGACTTGGACAGAACACTCATCACCTCGACAGTCGACCCTCCCATCTCAGAGAATGCCCCTCGCTCTGAAGGTGCAGAAGCAGTCCTCGGTGTCGAGGAGAAAGGCTCCAAGGCAGATGCGGGGTCCGAACTCACTCAAGCTCAAGCACTGAGAGATAGTCCAAGTGTCTCCCTCGGGCCCGATTAGAGAGCATAGGACCCTATACTCTATGGACGGCACCGAAGGGGTCGGAGCAGATATCAGAACTGAGAGACTGAGGTAGCTGGAACAGATCTTTCCATAGCGGGTGGCACCAACACCTCTGGCGCCGAAGTGGCTCGGAGGAGTAACATCGACAGGGTGTATGGGCACATTAGGCTCCAGAGCAGACTGGGATGGAGCCGAAAGTAAATTTGCCAGCGCCAAGGTCTTGAGGAGCCTACGCACCACTTTCTCAATGTCCTCATCAGAAAGGCTCCTAGAGGACCTGGAGGATAAAGTGGGGGACCTAGACAGCTGAAAGATAGGTGATCTGAGTGTCAGAGAGACCGGGCAGAGTTTAGCTGACCAGCTCCATGACACAGACTCAGTTATCGGCTCAGAAACTCCTGGAACCAAAACTAATTGTTCCACATCAGAAACCTCTGTTGGCACCGAAACAAGTGGGGCCGACGAGGATGTAGTCGATTTAGCAATCTTGTCTTGCGGCTCCGAAGACACAGAGTGAGTGGGAGGCCGCCTTTTAGTGGATTTGGCTTTGTCCTTTTTGGAAGATGGTGCCTTAGAACTGGAGGACAAAGAAGCCAACTCATCCTCAAAAGAATGCTTTAACAGGCCTTTCAAAATTAGTTTGTTCTTTCTCTCGAAGAACACAGGGACTAAAGGCATGACAAAATGAGCAAGACTCTTGAAGGTGAATAGCACCTAAACACATATTATGCCCATCTGTCAAAGACATTTTATGGGCACACTTAGTACATATTTTAAAGCCAGAAGGCTTGTGGTCCTTAGCATTCTTAGACATACAAGTCCACTAATAAACACCAATGCCAGAAAACCAAGTAAAGACCAAACAGGGACTACCTCTAAATAAACGGTTAGTCCTGTGGAAACAAAGACAGATAGACAGAGGACTAGGTCCTCTAACTTAAAGGGGCCTCGCCCTGGAAGACACGAGCAACAGAACTGAGGACTAGGTCCTCCAACTTAAATGGGCCTACCCCTTGGTGAAAAGAAAAAACAATTAAGCAATCCGAACAGCAAAGGAGAGACAATAAAGTACATTTGTGTACACTTACCATAAATGTAGATGTTAGAGTGTATTCACTGTTGCAGTCATCACATTTGGGTTATCTGCCTGCAGGTAGCCCTCAGCCAGCCTGAATACCAGAGTCTTGGATTCCTGCATCGGATGCTCTCTCTTCTTCCATGACGTTAGGGGTATAAAACATGCAGCCGACGCCATTACATCAGTTTTTCTTGCCCCAGATGTCAGGTGCCCCCACAATGGGAAGCAATTATATGTTATGGTACACCTCCATCAAAAAGCAAATACACTAAAAAACTTAAATACACTAAACAAGAAGGAAAGGTAGAGCCAAGAGAAGTCAGGGGGTTGGAGGGAGGGAAACCAGGACTGCAACAGTGAATACTCTAACATCAACATTTATGGTAAGTGTACACAACTGTAATATGTTCTTCGTGTTTCACTGCTGCAGTCATCACATTTGGGTTGATTCACAAAGCTAAGGAAGGGAGGAGGAAGTTAGAGAGCATTAGGGCCAGCTATTAAGCCCTGCAAGACTGCAGTGGCAAAACCAGCTCTGGCATTGGTGTTTATTAGTGTACAGATATGTCTAAGGATGCTAAGGACCACAAGTCTTCTGTCTTTAAAAAATGTACTAAGTGTGCCCAGAAAATGTCTTCTGGATTTAGAAAAAATAGGCATGTGATAACGCTTGGTGAAGGTATGTACAGAGCTGCAAGTAGCAGTTTCTAGTATGTCCCAGGTAGGGACTCCTCTGAGAAAGGCTGCACAGGTAGATGCAGCCCTGGTGGAATGTGATCTTATCCCCTGTGGGGTAGGTTTTTCATGGTGCTTGTAGCAGAAATAAATGCAATGGGCTATCCATTTAGAAATGGTTTGCTTTGAAATGGCCTTCCCCTCTACCCCTGCAGCAAAGCCAACTAGCAGCTGTTCAGATTTTCTGAGAGGCTTAGTCTTGTCCAAATAAAATCTAAGTTGCCTGTGCACATCCAGAGTGTGCAGTATTCGTTCTCCTTTGTTTTGTGGATTAGGGAAAAAATTAGGCAAATGAATGGACTGATTTAGGGCCACACTAGACACCACCTTGGTCATAAAGGAAGGATTGGTCCTGAGGGAAACCCTGTCTGCGTGGAAGATAATGAAGGGTTCCACTGCCATTAGGGCCTGTAATTCAGGCACTCTTCTTGCTGAAGTGATGGCTGGAAGGAAGGCTGTTTTCCAAGAAAGGAATTTCAACTCTGAAGTTGCAGCTAGCTCAAAGGGAGGGAGAGAGATTTTCCAATACAAAGTTAAGGTCCCAGCCTGGAGTAGGGGCTCTCCTGGGCAGGGGGGGGGGGGCTTAGGTTTTTGGCCCCTCTAAGGAATTGCTTTAGCAGGGGGTGATAGAAGAGGGGTGGGCTCAGTATTATAATGTGCTGAAATGGCAGAGGCATAAATTTTAATTGACTAGGATAGGCCCCTGTGGAGCATTTCTGTTAAGTACTGAAGAATATGAGGTAAGTTGGGTACCATTGTGCCCATCTCCCCAAGTCTGGCTACAGGAAGAGTATCTTTTCCACTTTTTAGCATAGGATTTTCTAGTACTAGGCCTCCTTGCCTCCACAATGACATCTAGCACCTGCTTACTGAGGGATGCTATTGGAGAGCTCAAGGAATTAGCCAGGCTGCAAGGTTCAAGGTTTGAAGCGGAGGGTGCAGAATCTGGCCCACCTGCTGGGACAGCAGGGAAGGGGTCTGAGGCAGGTGCCATGGTTCCAGCAGTGTCATACTGCACAAAAGGGGGTACACACCAGTGCTGGCGTGGCCAGTCTGGTGCAATCAGTATTGTCCTTGGCTTGTCCTGTTTGATCTTTAGCAGAACCTTTGAGAGGAGAGGCAGAGGGGGAAAGGCATAAACAGAGAGGCTTTCCCAGGTAAAGGACAGGGCATCCACTTTCCAAGATTGACTGTGGGAAATCCTTGTGCAGAATTTGTCCAATTGGTAGTTCTGAGGGGAGGCAAACAGGTCTACCTCTGGAGTCCCCCATTTGTTCAAGAGGTTGAATATTTTTGGTTCCAGTTTCCATTTGTGTGGGTCCATGCAATTTCTGCTTAGGTCATCTGCCAGTGAATTCTGCTTTCCTGGCAGGAAATGAGCTTGTAGGTGCACTTGGTAGCTCAAGGCTGTGTTCCACAGAGCCATGGCTAGTCTGCAGAGAGGGTACGAGTGGGTTCCCCCCTGCTGGTTTATGTACCACACAACTGTGGTGTTGTCTGTCTTTACCAATAATTATCCTGGATGGATGCGGTCTTTGAAGGCTGTTGGGGAATTCTGTACGGCTAACATTTGTTTTTGGTTGATATGCAGGTGCATCTGTTGCTGGTTCCATTTGACCTGAATGCACTTGCCCTGCCAAGTGAGCCCCCCCATGCATAGTCTGATGCGTCTGTTAGGGTTTGGGAGGCAGGAGGTAGAGTGAAAGGGAGCCAATTCAGTCTTTACACAAGGAAGGATAGGAATCATTGATTTCAGGTCCTGAGAATGTTGACTCCATAGGCTTTTTAGATACCATTGTAGTTTCCTCATATGCAGTCTTGCATATGGAATTAATAGAATGCAAGAGGCTATGACGATTGGGGAGAGATGGGTGAAGGGTGCCAGCCTAGACAAATAGAATTTGACATATAATTCTGGCATTTGTAAATAAATGTAAAATACAGGCATGTTTTCTTGATAATAAATGTAAAATACAGGCATGCTTCTCGAATGTAAAAAATACTCTGAATGTGGAACTGCAAAATATATGTGACAACATTGCACTCTACTGGCCCAGTGAAGCAAGTTGTGACACTTTCATGTTAGAATTCGGCTCCAGTGCGGCTGGATGTAGGTTTCATACCCATTGTTTTAAGGCTAAAGTTTATGACCAGAATTTAGATGTGGAAGGTGCTTTATTGCTCTAGTTTCTGCTAGAATGTATATATGAAATGCCTTGCATTGTTGTAAGTTTCTGAGTAGGTGTTAGACTGCTAAATAATGCAGTTTGTGACCTGAGAACTCAGACCAGGTGTTAAGATGATGCAATATGAATATTGGGAAAACCTAAGTGTCAAATATAATATAATTTGGGAGGGCCTTCGAGACAGGTTTGTTAGTAATGTTTAAATACTATATCTCACAAGAGACTGGAAAGCATTTTGATCTTAGATACCCAACTTATCAGCACTCTGCCTTGTGCTCACATAAGTTTTAGCACTGTGATTTCTTGTAAGAATAGTTAAAGCTAGCAAAGATTAATTAGGTATTTTTCTTTGAAAAATGACCTGCCCTATTGTATTATTTTACGTTTCTGCGTGATCTCTGAACTCTTAGATATATCTGTGGTGTAGTAGTTTTGTTTTGTGTTTTAATTATTTATTAATAAATATTTTTAAAACCTTCTACGCGTGGCTGGTTTGTGTAGAGATGAGCTCTAGAGTATATTGCATATTTATAGAGGTTACTGTAATAGGCCACTCTAAAGTAAGCCTCAACTGTTAGTCATACTACCATTGAATTATAATATTGCACAGTAATCAGTGGACACCCTTTTAAGGGCCTTTTAGTGGCCATTAGTTGGGTGGTGGCAGTAATTACTATCGTATAGTCTGGGTAAAGAGGCACAGCTTGAGAATCTGTGTCAGCCTTTCCTGAGTGTCTGTAAAGTTGTATAAATACTTAAAGTGTGTGGTGTGTTGTGTCAACTACTTGGCAGGGGCACAAAGCAGGGTACTGGAGGTTTTAGCTTGCCCAGCTAGGCTGAAACCTGGACCCTATAGCTGTGCCAGTGGGAAGTCTTATTGGGGACCTGGTGAACAAGGGGGGCAACCAGCCTCAGACAGACTGATCTCTGTGTGCACTTAAGGGAAATTGTATTTTACTGTGTGTATTAGTTATCCTCCACTTCTATGAGACAATCTCCCTGGTGTCAGTGGTGAGGATTGAGGCTCCTTGATAGTTGGGCCAGGGCACGGTCATCAGAGGCCATGAACCCCGGGGCTTGCAGAATTTTCCTTGCAGATAGCTGGGGCTTTGTGGCCAAATGCTTGAAGTAGGTTGCCAAATAAACTTGTTTCTCTGGAGTGAGGAAAGCCATCTGAGAAGTTGTGTTCAAGCTTGCTCCCAGGAATACAATCTGTTGCAGGGTAATAGGTGAGATTTCATTTTGTTTATGGTGTACCCCAGTGAGGTTAGAAACTTCTTTACGAATGCCAGATGTTTTAATAGCAAGTCCTGGCTTTCTGCCTGAATCAGACAATCGTCCAGGTATGGGTATATTTGAATAGTTCTCTGCCCGCAAAATGCAATGGCTGGAGCTAGACACTTTGTGAATACCCTGGGCGCAGTAGATAAGCCAAAGGGAAGTGCAGAGAACCTTTAGTGCATGAAGCCTGCCCTGAAGCATAGGTATTTACTACAAGATTCCCTTATTGCAATGTGCAGGTAAGCTTCCTTTAACTCCTTTAACTTAAGGTTGCCAACCAGGCATCTTTGCCTAGCATAGGACGCAGCTGTTGAAGTGTTAGCATTCGGAATTTTGGGATTACCAGGAAGGTGTTTAAAATAGAGGGGTCCAGGATAGGACGCCAGGAGCTGTCTTTTCTGGGTACCATGTAAAGTCTTGAGTAAAACCCTTGTCCCCTTTGTTCTGCTGGGGCAGGTTGAATAGCCCTGATACTGAGAGAGAGAACCTGCTGTTGGGCCTCCCCACTGATTTGGGGGTAGGTCTGGCCAACTGCTTGGGGTTGGTAGGATGTGGAAGTGGAATCTGTATCCTTGGGAAACTATATTTAAAACCCATTTGTCCTGGGTAATGAGTTCCCAGTTTTTTGCATGCAGGGCGAGTTTTCCTCTTAAGGGAGCAGGCAGTTGAGCAGGGCTTGGAAGAGCTAAGGGTAAGTCATTGTGCCATTTTTCCATGGGGGGGGTGGCTTACTACTCCCTGCTTTGGAAGTGGGAGCCCCCCATTGCTTAGGCCTGCGCACAGCCTGGACTGTAACCTGGGTGGTCTGCTGTTCCTGGGTTTGGACTGAGAAGGCCTGGAAGAGACTGGAAAGGAACAATTCTTTGTAGACGATGCCTACTAAATCTGGGAGGCTGTACTTGTAGGAAATCTTTAACAGTTTGCATAGATTTAGCTTTTTCCTCCATCCTTTTGAGGACTTATTTTGCTTTGTTGCCAAACAGGCAGTCTTGGTTTAAGGGAGCATCCAGTAATTTAGCTATAACAAGATCTGGAAAGTTTTGCTCCTTAAGCCAAGCATGCCTTCTAAGTACAGACCCAGAGACAGCAGCCCTGCAAGATGCTTCTAAAGAGTCAAAACCACATTTCAAAGAATGTTTACCAACTTGTTCTGCAGAATGCATTAAATCCTGTAATTCTTTGTGTTCAGCACAGTCAGGAATCAACATTTTCTGTTTAAGTAGTCCCATAATATGCTGCTGGTACTTTAACATATGAAATTAGAAGTTATGTACTCACCATAACGTTCCATCTGAGTAGGTAGTTCATTTGTCTGCAACCTGTGGGTTACGGATCCGATATCGGATCAGAGCCAGCAACTTGTTTCAAGCTAATGGATCCGAGCTCCTAGCTCCTCGCTCCTCCCTTCACCCATAATCCCCTGCTAACCCTCCATGACCTCAGATCGAGTTTGCCTCTCCATATATATCCAACAAAGGATATCTAAAAACTAATAGATCCAAAGAAGGTCAGGAGGAAGGGGGGGGGGGGATGGTTGCAGACAAATTAACTACCTACTCAGATGGAATGTTATGGTGAGTACATAACTTCTAAATCTGAAGTAGGATTGTTCATTTGTCAGCAACCTGTGGGACAGAGTCCCCAGCTACCTGCACCCTGGGTGGCCATCATGGAAGGATATTACGAAGCACCGCAGAGCCAAAGGATGCTCTAGAAAGCAGGTCTTGCTTGTACTGGTTGATAAAGGTATGAGATGAAGCCCAAGTGGCTGCAGAACAAATATCATCCAAAGGAACTCTAGACTTGAAAGCCGCAGAAGTAGAAATGGAGTGAGTGGAATGAGCACGAACTCCTTCTGGTGCGGGTCTACCCGAGGCTTGATGAGCTAGTAGGATACATTGGGAAATCCAGCGAGATAAAGATACTTTAGAGATAGCTTTCCCCAAGTTAAATTTGGCAAAGGAAACGATCAGCTGGTTGGATTGTCTATGGCCAGCCATCCTATGAGTATAAAAATGAAGCTGCCTATGAACATCCAATGAGTGCAGCTTGTATTCACCCTTATTTTGATATTCAGGGAAGAAAACTGGTAAATTTATGGATTGGTTTATGTTGGTTTCTGATGCTATCTTGGGAAGAAAGGAGGGATTGATCCTGAGGTACACTATCAGGGTGAAAAATCAGGTATGGAGGCTTTACAGAAAGAGCCTGAAGTTCCGACACTCTATGGCTACAAGGAATGCTGTTTTCCATGACAAGAATTTGAGATCCACTGAAGCAGCGGGTTCAAAGGGTGGAGCAGTCAAGGCTTGAAGAACTAAAGTAAAATCCCATGGGGGTATGGCTTCTTTTACAGGAGGTCTAAGTAAAAAGGTACCCTTGAGAAAGGTTTTACACAATTTGGCTGACATCAAGGGCCCTGAATCATGTCCCACATGATAATGAGAAATGGCTGCCAATTGCACTTTGACAGTTGAACAACTAGCGCTTTCTTGTAAGAGTTCAGTTAGGAAATCTAAAATGGATGGAAGAGGAGCCGTAAAGGGATCTAGATCGCGGCGCTCCATCCAGATGGAAAAACGTTTCCATTTGCTGTGATACACTTTCCTGGTGGAGGGCTTATGTGCTGCCACGAGGATGGCTTTGACTGGTGAAGAGATACCGGGAGTCCTAACTAGGAGTGGAACTGGAGCAACCAAGCTGTCAGTTTTAGATTGCCCAGGTTTGGAGTTGGCAAGTCCAATGGATGGGAGATGAGATCCGGAATGGGATCTAGAATCCAAGGGTGATTCACAAGGTGAGACCACAGGTAAGGGAACCAAATTTGTCGAGGCCAGAATGGGGCAATGAGAATCATCTTGCTCCCCAACCGCTAGGCTTTCTGTAAGAGTTGTATCATCATTGGAAGAGGAGGATAGGCATAAAGTAGACCGGGTGGCCAAGCATGCACCAGAGCGTCTCTTGGAGATTCCCCTGGTGGGGGGGATTAGAGCGAAGAAATTGTCGCATTTGGCGTTTGAGGAAGATGCAAAAAGATCGCAGCAGGGTTGCCCCCATGTTGCGAATATCTGCTTCGCTACTAGAGGATTGAGAGACCACTCGTAAGGGGTAAGAAGGGTGCGGCTGAGCTTGTCCACTAGGATGTTGGTCCTCCCCGGAATGTGCGTTGCAATCAGAAAGCGGTTGGTGGAGATCGCCCATTCCCACACTCTCATGGCTTTGCGGCAAAGAGGATAAGATCTGGTTCCCCCCTGTTTGTTGATATACCAGACCACTGACATGTTGTCCGAGTGAATTGCAATCGTTCCTGCAGGGAGGAAGCTCTGAAGTGCTTGCAACGCCAACAACACCGCCTCTCATCTCCAGAACGTTGATATGCAGGGAGGTCTCTGTATCATTCCACGTGCCTTGAACTGTCCTGCCTGAGTAATGGCCCCCACACCCGAGGCGGGAAGTGTCCGTGGTCACAGTGGCGATAGGGGGAGAGGTGCAGAAGGGACGGCCCGTATGGAAGTTCGATGGTTGGAGCCACCATAGTAGCGCCCTTCTACAAGCCTTGCTGATAGCAATGGGATGGTGGAGAGGAACTAACAGATTCCATTGCAGGACTCGCATGTTCAAACGGGCGCATGGAAGGAGTGTAATCGCTGCTGCCATGGAGCCTAGTGCCCTCAGGATCAATTCCGCTGGTGAAGCCTCTGAATGAAGGATAGCCCGCACATGAAGTTGTAGATTTCTGATTCTCTCGGCAGTTAGGAAGGCTCGCAAATCTCTGGTGTTTATTCTGGCACCTATGAACTCTATGATCTGTGTTGGAGCCAGTAGAGATTTGCCGACATTGATAGTAATGCCTAGTTGTGGGGCTAGATGGAGAAAGAAGTCTCTGGCCGAGCAAAGTAGATGCCTTGTTGGTGCGGTCAGGAGCCAGTCGTCCAGATGCGAAGACCTGAATTCCTGGAGTCTCAGGTGGGCCGCAATCACTGCTAACACTTTGGTGAACACCCTGGGGGCTGTGGTGAGACCAAAGGGAAGGACCCTGAACTGGTAGTGACTGGCTCCCAGCCGGAAGCGAAGGAACCTCCTGGATCGTTTGTCCATTAAGATGTGGTAATACGCATCCTTGAGGTCTATAGAGCACATCCAATCGTTCTCCCTCAAAAGGGGGAGGATAGATTGAAGAGTGACCATTCGGAATTTTTCCTTGGTTACTGACAGGTTCAAGCGGGAAAGGTCTAGGATGGGTCTCAGGTCCCTTGTCTTTTTTGACACCAAAAAGAACCTAGAGTAGAACCCTAATCAGAGCTGGTCTTGGGGGACGGGCTGGATGGCTCTTTTAGCAGCTGCTGTATTTCTGCGGCTGCGGCCTCCCTGTGATCGGGTGGTACATTGGGAGGTTCTTGGATTGGGGGACATGGAGAATTGGTATTTTGTACCCTCTGGATATGATGCGAAGCACCCAGCGGTCTGTTGTGATGGACTCCCATGCCGCTAGATGTTTCGAAAAACGCCCCCCAACTGCCTCCAGAGAGGAGGAGCCGGGCAACCCCTCAGGGCTGCTGTGCGGGCCGCTCAGAGAAAGGTTCTCTGTACCCGAAATTTCTCGGAGCCCCTCTGCCCCTGGGGCGACGTCCTCCCTGTCCACCTCTGCCACGGTAGGACTGGTTGTCCGGAGCTGGTTTGGAATGTTGTGATTTCCGGAACCACATCTTCTGACCCTTTTGCTTCCTTGAAAAGGACCGCTGGGGAGCAGAGAAGCGGACTCAGACGGCAGACGTCTTCCCGTCCTTCTCACTCTGGACAAGCGTTTCGCGAACTGTTTTGCCAAAAAGGGCAGAACCATCAAAGGGGGCGTTCGCGAAGGATGCTTTAAAGGGCTCCGTAAAGTCGCAATGACGGAGCCAGGCCTGACGTCTCATGACTAGGCCTGCTCCGCTGGCCCTAGTGGCTCCCTCTGTGGCGTGGGACAACAGCCACATAGAGGTGTTTGAAATACATCTCAGAGTGGCCATTCGGGCGGAGTACAAATGTTTATCCTCCTCCGACATGGACTCTGGGGGGGGGTGCAGCGTATTCTTTGATAAGATCCCGCTGCATCCTGATGACATGTGCCATATAGTTCAGAGACCTTACTGAGAAGGTCGCTGAACTAAAGACTCACTTCCCTAAGTGATCCATCAAACGGGACTCTTTGCTCGGTGGATGGACTGAGGGACTCTCGAGCCAATTCCCTCTTTGTGGCTGCCACCATCAACATGGCATCTACAGGGGGGCCCTTACTCCAATGTGACCGGTCTGAGGGGGGGGCTAAGAATCCTATCCGGTCGCTTCAGTATTGGCTCCACGGTGCCTGGATCCTTCCATGCCCTGGTGATAAGGTCCACCAGGGGATCGGCTGGAGGGGACACCCAGGAGGTAGACGGGCCTGCCTCGAATGCCTCCAGAAACACGGACTCGTCAGAGGAAGACTTGGGGGCAGACCACCCACCTCTGATTCTCAGCATCTCCATGATGTCTCCAAAGGAGGCATCCTCAGGGGGTGATCTTGGGGAGCCTTCCCCTTCCTCCAAGTCAGTGTCCTCGGTTAAGGACTCAGGAGAGTCCACGTGCCTCCTTTTGCACTTATGCTTGCGGGGAGCTTCCTCGGGGGGGACTGTCAGAGGAGGTCTCGCCAGCAACATCTTGTTCCAATGGAACTGTCTGTCACATCGAAGCAGGCTGTCCCTTTGGCCGGGTGATGGAAGCCTGGCCCAGCAGAGAGGGAGTGCAGGGAGGAGTCAATGCAAGGGCCGGGGGTCCGGATGCTCTCAACAGAGCCCTCTCCACAACACCGAATGCCGAGGGAGAACCACTCTCCAATGGATCCGAAAGTCGGCTCCCACTCGGATCCGATGAAGGGATCGGAGCCAGCGCCGAGACCATCGGATCCGAAGGACCAGTGTGCTCCGACCTGGACGGAGCCGAAGGCACACTGAATCCCCCGGATCCGAAGCTCGGACCACGGCTCCGAAAAGTCGGATCTGACAGACTCGAGGGTAGGGTAGGATCCGAAGTACCAAGTACTGTCGGCGCAGACCCACCCCCGGCTTCAAGGCTGCTCGGCTCAGAGCGCTCCGAACCCGGGTAGCGGGTCGGAGAAGGAGCAATTGGGTGGAAAAAAGGTGTCGAGCTCCCCCCCTGAGGGGGGGAGGCAAGAGCACTCCCATCTGCAGTTGGGCCTGGATGAACCTTCGCATCATCTGGTCCAAGTCTGCATCTGATAAGCTGAAAGTGGATCTCGAAGAGGCCACCGAGGCAGGCCTGGAATGCTGCCTCGATGACCTCGACGGAGATCGGGTCTCCTCTGCCTCGAGCCCCGGGGAGAAAGAAAGGGATCGGAGCCGAGGAGGAGGAGACCTAGAAGCAATGGAGGGAGAAGCCCGCTTAGCTGGCGGGGCTGAAACGGAGGTCTCGGCCCGCCGCTTGTGGTGCTTCTCCCTCCGTTTCTCCCTCCTGGCCTCCCTGTACTCCGACACTTTAGCGGGAGTTTGAGTCTCCCAGTCGGAGGCAGGGGGGCAGGAGTGGCAACCACCACAGGCTGTGATGGAGCCACGGGAGTAGCAGAGGTAGCGGAGGCCGAAGCTGAATCCGGGGGTAGAAGTCCTGACAGGACCAGCTTCGACCTCCGTTCTTTCAGTGCCTTGGGGTTGAACGCTGCACAGATAGTACAGCCCGAGGTGAGGTGTTCAACCCCAAGGCACGAGCACGAGTGTGGCCATCAGCCGGGGAGAGCTTATGGCCACACTCGGTACATTTAGAAAATATGGCTTTTGGGGCCTCAGCCATTCCTTTTTTTTTAAAAAAAACTAAAAATGAAAACAAAAGACAACTACACACACAGGCCCCAAAAGACACTCAAACACTAGCGAACAGTGAAGGGAGGGTATTAATTAAAAATAGGGAACCTAACTCAGACACACTTTACAAATATTAATTTAAACTAAAATAGAAATTCCTGACGAAAAGAGTTAACTTTTTTCACTTATCTGCAGAGCTCAAGAAAAGGATCCAGCCATCACAAGCACGGCAAACTAGATCTGAGGTCATGGAGGGTTAGCAGGGGATTATGGGTGAAGGGAGGAGCTAGGAGCTCAGATCCATTAGCTTGAAACAAGTTGCCGGCTCGGATCCGATATCGGATCCGTAACCCACAGGTTGCTGACAAATGAACAATCCTACTTCAGATCTGGCAATTTAAAGCCCTAATGGTCAAAGGAGCAGAAGTGTACACCTTCTTACCCCATCTGTCTAAGGCTCTAGAATCTCTATCAAAAGGGGTAGGATTTTTGGCAGCAGTAGCCTTAATGCCTTTTGGTCCTTGGGAAATGGTCTCTAGATCCACAGTAGGATTCTTGAACAGGAACTTGTGAGAGTCAGGTACTCTAATATCTGCCAGGTTTTCTGGGAGCTGGAGGTAAAGTGTCTGGGGAAAGGCTAAATTCTAAGAAAGCATCATCTACAATGTCCAGAACAGGAGGGATAGCTAAAGGCCTGTGTTGAGGAAGGAGTAAGAATTCCCTAAGCCTCTTTTTGGAGTCAGAGTAATCTTGACTTTCCCAGTGGAAATGCTCCCTAAGAGTGTGCAAGGTTTCACCAAAAGAAAATCTTCTGGAGGGGAAGCAGAGGGAATGGAACCCACTGCATCAGAATCCTCATAGGTAGATAAGGGCAAATCCTGGTCATCAGAAGGAACAAAATTATCAGATTCCTGATCAGAACAATCAGAAGAAAATCAGTTCTAGGTCTCTTAGAGGGGGGGGGGAAAGGTTGGCTTCCCCTAATTAAGGTAAGGTCTTTGGCCATTCTAAGAATTTGTTTTTAGGCATATGGGCCTGAAAATGCTGTTTGGACGTCCGTTTTCTAGGCATGGATCGAGTTTTAGGCCTGGATGAAGAAGATGACGTTGAAATTCAAGTCTGTAGGCCTGAATACACACTCAGAAGCCGGTGCCTGCACAGCGGCTCTGGACCCATCCAAGGTAGAGACATCCGCAGGTTCCATAGTCGAAGAAGCATCTTGCGGCATACCGGACTCCAAATGGGTCTCAGTAGAGGCCTACGAATCTGAGGTAGTGGGTATCACGGGCTGCGAAAGCGCTTCACTGAGTACCGGCAGACTGGCGACTAGCTTAACAGAAGAGTCGTCAGCAGTTTTGGACCTATGTGGTCTGTCCCTGTCTTTATCTTTACGTTTTTTCAGATCATCGGTAGTCGGATGGCTTAATGAAGCCATTTCAGAGGACTGATACAGAGCACCAAAATAATTTGCTGTAAAGTAAAGATAGCCCAACAAATAGTTTGTGGGTTTAACAAAGCACAAAACCAATAGTGAGGGACGTCGTGGTCTGGGCCTAAGCAAGGAATGCAGTACGAATGAAAATATTTGAGGTATTTGCTTTCCACAGGTAAGACAATTGTTAACTTTTAATGACATCGGCTGGAGCAAGAAAAGAGAGAGTCCCAATGGGGTACTTATCTTTTTTGAAAACTTCGGTTCTGAAACTCGAAAACAAAAATTTCAGGAGTCGGCTGACCAGCACTTGTGAACTGCTTCAGCTTCGGGCAGCGCACGGCAAGAAAGCCTGGTGTAATGACGTCGGCTGCATGTTTTATACCCCTGACGACCTGACATAATGGAAGAGGAGACAGCATCCAATGCAGGAATGCAAGACTCTGGTATTCAGGCTGGCTGAGGGCTACCTGCAGGCAGATAACCTAAATGTGATGACTGGAACAGTGAAACACTAAGAACATCGATGCAGGGATACACACAAAAGGCCAACAGTAGGACGGCCAATCAACAACAGCAAAAACACAGCAAACAGAGCAAACAATGCCACAAAATGTCTAAAACAGACAGATTATAAATCAGTAAATCGGTGAATACAGATATTTAGGAAGCAATAAATTGAAAAACAAGTAGAAAAATTTTCACTTAGACATGGCCAAGAAGAAGCACGTCTGCGCTCAACTAGCAGCAAACGAGATCTGGGATATGTTAGTGGTGCATTATGGGATACCTCATTGCCACGAGCCAACCAGAAGATTTTCAGCTAGAGAACTGCCAAGTCGGAGCAAAGTTTGGCTCCAAACCTAAGTGTAAGAATGAAGGCGAGATAGGACTACAGAACATCTTGGACTTCTTGACAGAAAGGTTTGGCTTGCTGAAGTATAGAATAGGATGCAGGTCCACTGCCTTTTTTAGCAGCAAAAAGAAGTGAGAGAGTAATCTCCTGACACTCGTTGCCCAGTTGGGACCTTTTGAATGGCTCTTTTTTTGAAGGAGATGTTGCAACTTGAGATGAGTCAACTTCCTTTGGTGGGGTGGTACATCTGAGAGAAATCTCTGAATTGGAGAGGGCTGGAAGAAGGGAATGGAGTAACCCCTGGAAATGACTTATCCACTGATCGGAGCGGAGACTTGTCCAGGGTAGTGAGTGAAGGGAAAGCCGAACCCCGACTGCCACCAGTGCAGGACAGTCAGGTAGCAAATCAGGAGCACTACTGGATGGGCTTCTCTGAGAAGGGTTCTCGGGAGCTCTGATTTTGTGGACCCCCCTCTGCCCCAAAAGCAGTGTCTACTGTTGAATCCCCTACCCCTAAGGCAGTGTCTACTGTTAAACCCCTGCCCCGGCTTGTGGAACAGGATTCCTGAGAAGCATCCTGAAAGGAAGACTGATTCATCCGGAACAAAGGCTTCTTACTTCCCCTTTGGGTCTTAGAAAAGGACCTCTGGGGAGTAGAAAACTTGAAGCCTACCACTGAAGGACTCTCTAACAGACGGTCCAAACAAAGTGGAACCATCAAATGGGGTATAGTGAAGAACGCCTTAAAAGGAGTAAGAAAAACCTGCAAAGATGAAGCCAGGCATGCCGCCTGATACCGATGCATGTGCCTGCCGGTTGAGAGGTGGCCTCCACAGCATTGCAGATCAAACTCATGGAGGCATTCGTTAAGGGAGTGGACAGCCTTGGAGACACTTGTTTGAAGCTCTCTGGAGGAAAGGACTCGGATGGAAGTGGTAAGGTCCAAAACCAAATCCCTCTGAAGCTAGGTAAGACGGGCTAAGTAATTGGTTGCTCTCAGGCTGAAGACAGCTGAGACAAACACGTGCTTTCCAAAATGGCCGATTGCCCAGGACTGCCTGTTTGGGGGATGGCCCAAGGAGTTCTGTTCAGCTAGCTCATTCTTGGTAGCAGTGGCCACCATAATGGCATCAACAGGGACTCCTTTGCTCTAAAATGACCTATCCACAGAGGAACTGAGGAATTTATCAGCTTTCTTGTGCACCAGTTCCACCATATCTGGCTCCTTTCAGGCCCTGCTGGTGATGAGGTCCACAAGCTCATCAGCAGGGGGGAACCCAAGTAGTAGATGGGTCCTTCCTGAATGCCTTCAGGAACACAAACTCCTCCGAAGACAGGGGTTGGGAAAACCATCCGCCTCCGAGAACTTCCAAGTAGTCCCCGAAGGAAACCTCCTTAGGTGGAAATCTGGGGCAAGCATCCTCCTCCTCGAAATCAGTGTCTTTGATGAGGGACTCTCTCGGGGAGTCCAAGTGCCTCCTCTTGCACATTCTCCTCTGAGGGCACTCCTCTGCTGTGGGCTCAAGGGAGGACACAGAAGAGATGGGTACCACAAGTGGGACACTGCCCATCTGAAGTTGCTCGGGGGAGGGCTGACCCTGGATGGATGAGGTCTTAGCCTGAGAAAGGCTGGGGAGGACCTAGAGAAGGAGGAGAGGTAACTCCCAAACTGAAGATCCTCTTTACTGCCTGGACTGATAAAGCCCCCCTCCTATCCCTCATGGCCAGGGATACCTGGGAAGGAGATGAGACCTTGAATGCAGCGCAGAGGACCCCAGATGATATCGGACCCAAGCTGTTCAGCACAAAGACACCAAGGCAAGGGAGCAGTCTGAAAAATCAGACCTGAACCCATTGGGCCC